>NC_091953.1:118768685-118932907 GCF_031021105.1 Erythrolamprus reginae
TTAACAATAATACTTCTAATACCCCCTCCTTTTTTAGTCTTTACTCAATCATTTTCCTAATTAAATTTCTTATCCAACCACACATAAAATTTCACCCATATTTCATAATATTCAGAATCTTCTTTGTCTTTAATTTTCATTGTCAGTCTATTCATTTCTGTGCAATCTAATATCTTCTTTAGCACTTCTCCTTCCATCCACCTTTAATTTCCACTTTGGGGCATATACCATTTGTTCTGTCGAGCTCTCTGGTAGAATCCTCCCGAACATTCACAGATACAAATTTCAGACATACACACATTTGAAAATTCAAAACAATGTTCTTTATACCAAGAATTCAAATAAACTAAGCACTCTTTCTGTATAGCAAAGAGCACTCATCTCCAAACAAACTGGTAATGTGTACAAGTCCCTTATCAGTTCTGAGATATTTAGCTTGCAGCTGTGAGGTAATTCATAGTCCTTCTTTCACAAAGTGAAACACACTTTGCTCTGGTTTAGTTTCAAAGCGGGGAAAAATCAGCACACAAAGGTCAAAGTCAGCAAAGCAGGCACGAAACACAACGATCAGATAATCCTCCACAATGGCCAAACCCACAGGCTGCTATTTATAACAGCCTCACTAATTACCACAGTCCCACCCAACCACAAGTGTCATTTTCTTTGATAATAATCTCTCAGTTGTTGCTGCCTATGCATCGCTCTCTGCTTGCGTGGCTGTATCATTAACGCTTGTTCCGAATCCAAGGAGGAGGTAGATAACTGATCTCCTTCTGAGCTGTCTGCCACACTCTCCTCCTCCCTGTCACTCATGTCTTCTTGGTCAGAGGAGCCTTCATCATCAGATTCCACCAGGAGCAAAACAGGCCTGCGGCATGTGAATGTCTCCCCCACATCCACAGTCCTTGGGGCAGGAGCTGGGCCAGAGCCAACCACAACACCATTTGGGTAATAGTCACCACATGAATTTGGGCAAATTTGCTGAGCATTAGATGTTAAGCAGGACAAAATCTGACTAGTGATTGGATGGCTATCACCAAGGAATTCCAGGGCTATAGGCAAGACTTGGAATTTGAAAATTGTTCTGAAAATGAGTAAGAACCCCACTTCTGCATTCTGTACGGGTAGTTCTTGACTTACAACCAAATTTTTTACTACCACATTGTGGGCGTGGCTTATGCATTTTGTTTCAACGTCTTTCAGTGTAAATTGGTTGTTCTGGGGTGGAGCTCCAAATTTTGCTACCGAAACTGCATTCCTGACCATTCCCATAGGAGCCCATCACTGCTTACAACCATTCATTTAGGGACCATTTGAAGTCACTAAAATGACTTATGTACTGTTTTTCACAATTATGTCCATCATAGAATTCCCATGGTCACGTGTTTTACATTCGAATGTTTAACAATTGACACACATTCCTGATGGTTCCAGTGTTCTGGGGTCATGTCATCATCTTTTGCAATGTTCTGACAAGCAAAATCCATGGGGAAGCCAGCTTCACTTAACAGCCATGTTACAAATTTAACCATTGCAGTGATTCACTTAACAAACGTGGCAAGAAAAGGTGTTCAACTTTTTTTTCATTTAGGAATATAAATTCTGGGTGAAATTGTGGTCATAAGTTGGAGACTACAGTAGTCCCTCACCTATCGCTGGTGTTACGTTCCAGACCTGGCCGCGATAGGTGAAATCCGCGATGGGGAATTTATCGACTGATAGTACTTATCTAAGTATTTATATTGTAATTGTTTGGTAAGTTTTCATTGTTTTAAGTGTTTAAAAACCCTTCCCACACAGTATTTATTTTGGATACAGTATTTAAATACAGTATTTACAATTTTAGATTTATTTATTTTTTTGAAAAACCTGCCGATTGAGTTCGGCGGGCTGTTTAAATCTGCCGATCGACTTCCTCAGAAACCCGCGATGAAGTGAAGCCGCAGTAGGTGAAGCGCGGTATAGCGAGGGACTACTGTATCTGTATTTCCACCTATAAAATTCAATAGATGTTTCACTCAATCTTAAACATTTTGGGAAGGACACCTGAGAGCTGTAATGGGTTCTAAAACCCTTTACTACCGGTTTGCACATGCACAGAAGCATCCCAGGTGCATAGGCAGAGCTTCCTGCGATTGGCGCTACCGGTTTTAAGAACGGGTCAGAACCAAGAGCAACTCATAGCTGCTTGAGAGCAATTTCAAAGAGTTCACACACTCTCACATGATGAACATTCAAATTTAAGAAACATGTGACATTGAGCCGAGGTGGCACAGTGGATAGAGTGCAGTACTGTAGGCCACTAAAGCTGACTGCTAGATCTGCAGGTCAGCAGTTCAAATCTCATCACTGGCTCAAGTTTGACTCAGCCTTCCATCCTTCTGAGGTGGGTAAATGAGACCCGGATTGTGGGGGCAATATGCTGGCTCAGTTAAAAAGTGCTATTGTTAACATGTTGTTAGCCACCCTGAGTCTAAGGAGAAGGGCGGCATAAAAAATCAAATAAGTAAGTAATTAAGTAAGTAAATAATTACATATCGTTCTCGGCACATTTTTTTTGTTGTGGTTTCAGTACTTAGAAATGTCTAACTGTATTATTGTCAGGAATTGCATATTACTTCTTGCAATTTTATGCTACTTATGTGAAGCTACTGGTGGAAAATAGCTCTGCATATCCTCAAAAGCCCTTGCTTTATTATTATTGTTTTTTTAAAAAAATACCCTCCCAATTGGCCTAAAACCAATTACAGAGATAAGGCTCTGTGATCCCTTGTTCACCTCCTGCACTCGATTATATCTGATCCATCTATTTCAACAAAGAAACAAACAATATTCTGTTTCAAGTCACATTTTTGCAAATGAGAAAACGGAGGCATTGGCTGGTGCAAAGCTATATCCTGTATTAGTGCTGCACGTTCCACAGTGAACTGGGAAAAAATCAAACTAATGTTGCAATATTCAAAAGGATTTTGTTTTAGTGGATTTATTTTTTCCTGCTCTGACCTAGTAGAGGTATCGAAATGTATCCTTCTTCTGTCTCCAAAGACAGCAATGAAATATTCTAACCTTTTTAAAAATCATTTTCATCCATGTCTTCTGTCTGATACCCTAATATTTTTTCCACCAGGTTTTTCACTGGTCAGGGGAAGAAATGTGCAGGTTTCCTGCATAAAGATAAATTTGGGAAAAAAAAGGAAAAAAAGAAAAATGAAATGGTGGCAGCAATAGATAACAATACAACACAGACTTAAAATGAAAAAAAAAGATTTAATTAGATAAAAGTTAAAGTGTTTTCTTATATATTTAAACTGTTGGACCTAGGGGAATTTAGTATATTTTAGTAGATAAGGAAATTTTACATATGATAGATGTTAAAATATTAGCTCATGAATCTTACAGATTAACATTTTTATATTCAGCTAGTGTTTTAGATCTGGGACAGGAAGATTGGACTGTTTAAAAGGAAAATGTAACATGATGTTCTTTAAAATGTTTTAGCTGAGAAGGAAACGTTATATATTTTTATTTTTAGGCAGTGATGCTATGTTTTCTATATATGTTTTATTGTATGGTGGACAAAAAAATTAAAAAAATATAACACCCCCCCCCCTCCCAAAAAAAGATAAATTTGTAAAGTTGACTTTCATAAACCATAACAGTGTTGAAAAAACAATTATGGATAGTTAGGTTCCAGACACCTTTGACTTCTATCCACTCCAATTAGAGCTGCCTGTTTTTAGTTTATAAAATACAACCTGCTTATATTCTTTGTTTCATATCCAGGTCTGAAAGGAAAGTAACTTGCTTTCTTCTGATTGAATTCCAAAAGGTGTCAGAATTAAGTAGTAAATAGGGCAATCAATATTTCGGTTTTGGTCTTGATCATACTCCCAAACCTTTCCATGGGGAAAATTCTCTTTGCATAACAGAATAAGAGAGTTGGAAGGGACCTTTGAGATCTTCAAATCAAACCCCCAGGTCAGGCAGAAAATCTTATACCATTTCTAACAAATGGCTGTGCAATCTCTTCTTTAAAAATTCCAGTACTGGAGCACACACAACTTCTGGAGGCAAGTTGTTCTTCTGATAAATTGTTCTAATTGTCCTTAGTTCTAAGTTAGTGACCTTCTTGATTAATTTCCATCTATTGCTTTTTGTCCTGCCCTCAGGTCCTTTGGAGAATAGGTTGATTCCGTCTTCTTTGTGGAAGTCCCTTAGATATTAGAATACTGACAAGGTATTGTGCCATCCCTAGTCCTTTGTGCAACCATCAAGTTCTTTCTGAGATACCAAGAAACAGTATGTAGCCTGGAGGCCAAGCACTGCTGCTGGGAAAATGAGAATGATTCCCTTGCTTTGCTTTCCTATCTTCTCAGTAAATCTTCGTCACTTGCATTTCCTTTCGACTCCTGAAAAACTGCTACCTTTCCTTTCACCACGCTATTAATACTCCATCTTATCATTTCTCTCCCATAGAATCAACTCTAAGAAGGTCAGCACTCTTCTCCTAGAAGAATGAAATATTCTAGGAAATATTAAAAAGGCAGAATATTATATTTCCCTAGATGAGAAGAGGAGAAACATGTTTTAAAGACAAAGCAGCTCCCTGCCCCACTACTTCAGCTCCAGGACATGATACAATTAGCTTCATTACCTCATCATCTGTTGTGGTTAGCTCTGGCCCAGCTCCTGCCCAAGGACTGTGGATGTGGGGGAGACATCCACATGCTGCAGGCCTGTTTTGCCCCTGGTGGAATCTGCTGATGAAGGCTCCTCTGACCAAGAAGACATGAGTGATAGGGAGGAGGAGAGTGTGGCAGACAGCTCAGAAGGAGATCAATTATCTAGCTCCTCCTTGGATTCAGAACAAGAGTTAATGATACAGCCATGCATGCGGAGAGCGATGCATAGGCAACAACAACTGAGAGATTATTATCAAAGAAAATGAGGCCACCCGTGGTTGGGTGGGGCTGTGGTAATTAGTGAGGCTGTTATAAATAGCAGCCTGTGGGTTTGGTCATTGTGGAGGATTATCTGATAGTTGTGTTTCGTGACTGCTTTACTGACTTTGACCTTTTGTGTGCTGATTTTTCCCCGCTTTGAAACTAAACCAGAACAGAGTGTGTTTCACTTGGTGAAAGAAGAAGGACTGTGAATTGCCTCACAGCTGCAAGCTAAATATCACAGAACTGATAAGGGACTTGTACAAATTACCAGTTTGTTTGGAGACGAGTGCTCTTTGCTATACCAAATCAGGGCTTGGTTTAAGTGAATTTTCATTATAAAGAACATTGTTTTGAATTTTCAAACGTGTGTATGTCTGAAATTTGTACCTGTGAATTTTTGGGAGGAGTCTACCAGAGAGCCTGACAGAACATCATCCAGCAAAATTAAACCAACCCTAAG
This sequence comes from Erythrolamprus reginae, assembly GCF_031021105.1. Lineage (NCBI taxonomy): Eukaryota > Metazoa > Chordata > Lepidosauria > Squamata > Dipsadidae > Erythrolamprus > Erythrolamprus reginae. The sequence goes on from NC_091953.1 coordinate 118,774,092, forward strand.
ACTCAAGACAAGTAACAAAGTTATCCCTGCATAGTGACATGGGAGTCTCATAACCAATCGGAATATCTGCCCTTACACAGGACCAGAAAGCTCTAAGGTGGGGCCCAAGAGACGGTTTAAATCTCTCTCTTTCTCTCTCTCACCCATGTACTAAATTGCCCAGGACCTCAAACCATGTGGTCTTATCCACCATTAAATCATCTTTCCAAATAGCTTCCATGTTTCCACTGTCTTTCTCCCCACTTGGAACTGAACCCAGATGGAGATTTCTTCCAACACAACCCACTTAACTTTTCCAACCCTCCCTTTTGAATCTTCCAAGGTCTTCCTGTCTTAACATTCTTCTATCTTTCTTGATAAAAAGCACTTTGTTTATTATTTCCTAATTTTCTTCTTTGTAGGCATGTTTCCCTAGAGGTCCTTGAATGCTGGTTAACAACAAGCTTTGGATTTGGAGTCATTGTTGTTAAGCAGCATCCAAGGACATTTAGGGGAACAGGCTTACAAAGAAGAAATATGCACTTTGGAGCCTAACAATGCAAAACTATCATTGTATTTTTCCCCCTGTTTTACAATAACTCAGGATGAAGGGAGCATATCAAAGGTGTTTTGATACTTAGGAGCAAGAATCTTTTCCAGCCTGATGCTAGTTATTGTGAGTCGACAGTGACAAAATATCTAATGCTAGCTGCATTAGGACTGAAATGTTTCATAGGTTTAAGGGAAGATGTTAGTAGAAAAGTTTGTATGTATTAGGAACTATATATCTATGGTGTTCGTGTGGGGTGGGATGGAGAGAGAGAGAGAGAAATTACTTTGCACTTTTCAAATTCACTGATGATCAGAACCCATTTATTCATATATTTCTGCAGTTACTGGAATTTTCTTTATGTAATCTTTAAAAAACTGAAACCAAAAAAATCAATATGCAATAGAATTTTTTTTCTACATATACATCACACACACACACACATACTAATACACACATATTTATTTATTTATTTATTTATTCATTTATTAATTAATTAATTAATTCATTCATTCATTAAGTCATTCATTCATTCATTCATTCATTTATTTATTGTTAGAGTTGGAAGGGACCATGCTGGTCATCAAGTCCAACCCCCTGCCTAAGCAGGAACCCTATAGCATCCCAGCCAAATGGCAGTCCAATTTCCTCTTTAAAATGTCCAGAGTATTGGAGTTCACAACGTCCGCTGGTAGGTTGTTCCACTGGTTGATCGTTCTGACCATCAGGAAGTTCTTCCTTATTTCCAGGTTGAGTCTCTCCTTGGTCAGCTTCCAGCCGTTGTTCCTCGTCCGGCCCTCCGGTGCCCTGGAGAATAAAGTGATCCCCTCCTCTCTGTGGCAACCCCTCGTATACCTGTTAGACTGCTATCATGTCCGCTCTGACCCTCCTTTTCTCTAGGCTATCCATGCCCAGTTCCCGCAGTCTCTCTTCGTAAGTCTTGGTTTCTAGACACCTGATCATTTTGGTTTCTCTTTTCTGCACCTTCTCCAGCGTTTCAATGTCTACATATGCATATAGAACAAATTATTATAAAACCAGAATAGAATTGATTTATCCATTGACATGAAATGCAGTCTGATTTGTCTTTCCTCAGTACTATGTCAAGCATTTCCTTTTATATTCTCTGAATCTACTGCCAATCAGTTCTATTTCATGACCTTGAACTCTGATACCATGAAAAAATAAATTTCTCTCTAACTGTTTTATGTACACTATGTTTTATAGACCTGTATCATGAGCTGCTTTAGTTGTCCTCTTTTCTAAGGCAAATAACCCCTCTCCTCAGAGGAAAGACTCTTCAATCCTGTTAGTCTTTTGATTTCGTGTGTTTGTGTGTGTGTACCATGTTTTTCCCAAAATAAGACCCTATCTTATATTTTTTTGAACCCCGAAATAAGCGCTTGGCCTTATTGCCATGCACTCAAAACCCCCAATTTTGCTTATTATCAGAGGATGTCTTATTTGGGGGGAAACAGTGTGTATGTGTGTGTGTGTGTGAGAGAGAGAGAGAGAGAGAAATACAAATGTCACACACAAACACACACATACACACACACACATATAACATACAGAGATCATACTATCAGGATATTTTTACTTAAATGAACTATAGGTAGCTGCAACTTATTTCCATTATTTCTGGTCTTAGTTTCTATGGTGGTTCTGGACTATATTTTAGTCCAGGTTTCCCTTTTCTGATGTCCTTCTGCCGCATGAATCCCAGCGACCGGTTAGGTTCCACAGAGTGGGCCTTCTCCGGGTCCCGTCAACAAAACAATGTCCAGGGGAAAAGTCTTCTCTGTGGCGGCCCCGGCCCTCTGGAACCAACTCCCCCCGGAGATTAGAATTCCCCCACCCTCCTTGCCTTTCGTAAGCTCCTTAAAACCCGTCAGGCATGAGGGAACTGAGATATTCTTTCCCCCTAGGCCTTTACAATTTATGCATGCTATGTTTGTTTGTAGGGATGTTTGGTTTTACAATAAAGGTTTTTTAGTTGTTTTAGTATTGGATTTATATGATGTTTTTTTATTACTGTTGTTAGCCACCCCGAGTCTACGGAGAGGGGTGGCATACAAATCCAATACATAAATAAATAAATAATAATCCGAATTACAATCCAAAAACAGCATAACACAGCATAACGTTTTGGAGGGCTGGCTTCAGTAGTATTGTTCTATGATAAGTAATGCCTAACATGAAAGATTTACTTTTTCCCACCATGATGATGTTTATAATAATCTCTTTGTCATGTTCTTGGTATTCATAATCCCCACTTATACTTACTTATAACATTTATCTGAATCAATTTCATTGTTCATTTCTTAGGATAGTGGATAAGCTTCTTTATCAGTTCATCCCATTACTTTTCTGATAAATTAATTTCTGATTTGGTTTACAATTACGTCAAAGGACTCTGCCCTATCAATTATTTCTTTAAACTGTTACCACCCCACCCTCAACTATAGCAGCTAGAGATTCCCTGGCACCTTAGAAAAGGTAATGTTTGCACTCTGTACAAATCGATGGTGAGACCACACTTGGAGTACTGTGTACAGTTCTGGACACCACACCTCAAGAAGGATATAATGGAACTGGAAAAGGTGCAAAAAAGGGCAACAAGAATGATAAATGGAGCACCTCCCTTATGATACCAGGTTACAACGCCTTGGCCTCTTCAGCCTTGAAAGACGGCATTTAAGGGGTGATTTTATTGAAGTGTATAAAATCATGCATGGGATAGAAAAGGTGGATAGAGAAAAATTCTTTTCTCTATCAAACAATACTAGGACAAGGGGGCACTCCCTAAAGCTCATAGGTAAGAAAGTGAGGACAAATCAAGGGAAATATTTATTTACACGGAGGGTCGTTGGTTTATGGGATTCACTTCCAGAAGAGGTCGTGACAGCTGTCAGCCTTGATAGCTTCTGTTCTATCGAGCTCTCTGGTAGAATCCTCCCAAAAATGCACAGATACAATTTCAGACACACACACGTTTGAAAATTCAAAACAATGTTATTTATAATGAAAATTCACTTAAACCAAGCCCTCTTTTGGTATAGCAAAGAGCACTCGTCTCCAAACAAACTGGTAATTTGTACAAGTCCCTTATCAGTTCTGTGATACTTAGCTTGCAGTTGTGAGGCAATTCACAGTCCTTCTTCTTTCACAAAGTGACACACACTTTGCTCTGGTTTAGTTTCAACGCAGGGAAAAATCAGCACACAAAAGGTCAAAGTCAGTAAAGCAGTCACGAAACACACCGATCAGATAATCCTCCGCAATGGCCAAACCCACTCACTAATTACCACAGCCCCACCCAACCACAGGTGGCCTCATTTTCTTTGATAATAATATCTCAGTTGTTGTTGCCTATGCATCGCTCTCCGCATGTGTGGCTGTATCATTAACTCTTGTTCTGAATCCAAGGAGGAGCTAGATAATTGATCTCCTTCTGAGCTGTCTGCCACACTCTCCTCCTCCCTGTCACTCATGTCTTCTTGGTCAGAGGACCCTTCATCAGCAGATTCCACCGGGGGCAAAACAGGCCTGCAGCATGTGGTTGTCTCCCCCACATCCACAGTCATTGGGGCAGGAGCTGGGCCAGAGCTAACCACAACAGCTTCAAGGCAGGATTAGACAGATTCATGGATGCCAAGCATATAGATGGTTATTGAAACGGATGTCCAAGTGCTGCCTCTCTGTTGGTTGAGGCAGGCAGGGTTCCCTTGAGTACCATTTGTTGGGGGTCGAGGGAAAGGGAGGGTCTTGCCTTCTCTTTCTGCTTAAGATCCCCATGGACAACTAGTAGGCCACTGTGTGACACAGAATGCTGGACTTGATGGGCTTTGGCCTGATTCAGCATGGCTCTTCTTATGTTCTTTTAAAAGCCATCTTTGGATGTAACTGATTTGAGAAACTGTTGTACAATATTCCATTTCTGGATAACCAGTGGATAAGGCTATAGCCATGCAGCTCAAGCAAGTCTTAAAGAACATAGATTTCCAGGATAAATTTGAAAGGTTATTGACAGATTATAATAGGTCCAGAGAAGAGGAATAAAGATGACACAGGACTTGAAGACATTTCCTGAGGACATTTGAAAGGAACTTGTTAGTTTATATTAAATTTGGAAAGTCTAAGGGGAGATTTGGCAAAAGTTTTAAGGTTCGTAAAAAAAAATGCCACAGAGAGAAAAGGCAGGAACTAGTTTCCATCACCATAGTAACTAGATCCAAAAATAATTGGTATGAGTTGCAGCTATCCATGATCGATTTAAATAAAAAATCCTGATAATATGTTCTGTATAGCAATGGAAAACTGTGCTAATGGTATGTCTGGGTTTCCCATGTCTGGAAGTTTTAAAAAATAGTTTAAATGCCCACATTTTGAGTATGGTTTAATTTGTTTTCTTTTACAGTGGTACCTCTACTTACAAACTGAATTTGTTCTGTGACCAGGTTCTTAAGTAGAAAAGTTTGTAAGATGTAGCAATTTTTCCCATAGGAATCAATGTAAAAGCAAATAATGCGTGCGATTGGGGACACCACAGGGAGTGTGGAGGCCCTGTTTCCTCCCAGGAGATTGCTAGAGAAGTCCCACAGAGGCTTCTCCCCACCTTTTCCATCTCTGTTTCCTCCCAGGAGATTCCTAGAGAGGCCCCACAGAGGCTTCTCCCTGCCTTTTCCGTCCTGTTTCCTCCCAGGAGATTCCTAGAGAGGCCCCACAAAGGCTTCTCCCCACCTTTTCTGATTACAGCTTCGGAGGCTCAGGTTTGTAAGTGCAAAATGGTTCTTGAGAAGAGGCAAAACAATATTGAACACCTGGTTCTTATCTAGAAAAGTTTGTAAGTATAGGCATTCTTAGGTAGATGTTCACTGGTTAGATGTTTTCAACTCCACAGTTCTATGAGTTTATGACTCCATGTACACTATTGGCCATTTGGGAGTTGTCTTATGACAATCAAGTACATGTTTTGAAAGACTCTACAAGCACAAGTAGATGTAAGGGAACAGCTGAATTTAAATCTGGATAACATGGAGTTCTTATTAATTCTAGGAGAGGACTTAAGAGTTTGAAAGATGCCTTATATGAATCAGATTATATTTCACTTTAAGGACAATGTTCACAATTTGAGAGAGAAAGAGATATCTTAATCTTGCATTGATACTGGATATATCAGTGTTATGAAATATTTTAATGTGTTTTGTCTGAAAAAATAGTAGCACTCATTTCGGGGGCGGGGAGAGAGAGATAATATAAATGTGGACCTCAAGAGTCAGTTAATACAAAGTACCTTTTGTGGAATGGACCTTGAATATAATTTATAATTCTAAGCTTCAAATAGGTAAGTATATAGCATAATAACCTGTTGTGGTTAGCTCTGGCCCAGCTCCTGCCCCAAGGACTGTGGATGTGGGGGAGACATCCACATGCTGCAGGCCTGTTTTGCCACCGGTGGAATCTGCTGATGAAGGCTCCTCTGACCAAGAAGACATGAGTGACAGGGAGGAGGAGAGTGTGGCAGACAGCTCAGAAGGAGATCAATTATCTAGCTCCTCCTTGGATTCAGAACAAGAGTTAATGATACAGCATGCGGAGAGCGATGCATAGGCAACAACAACTGAGAGATTATTATCAAAGAAAATGAGGCCACCTGTGGTTGGGTGGGGCTGTGGTAATTAGTGAGGCTGCTATAAATAGCAGCCTGTGGGTTTGGCCATTGTGGAGGATTATCTGATCATTGTGTTTCGTGACTGCTTTACTGACATTGACCTTTTGTGTGCTGATTTTTCCCCGCTTTGAAACTAAACCAGGGCAAAGTGTGTTTCACTTTGTGAAAGAAGAAGGACTGTGAATTACCTCACAGCTGCAAGCTAAGTATAACAGAACTGATAAGGGACTTGTACAAATTACCAGTTTGTTTGGAGACCAGTGCTCTTTGCTATACCAAAAGAGGGCTTAGTTTATGTGAATTTTCATTATAAAGAACATTGTTTTGAATTTTCAAACATGTGTGTGTCTGAAATTTGTACCTGTGAATTTTTGGGAGGAGTCTACCAGAAAGCCCGAAAGAACAATGACCAATGATCCTTTTAGGAATTTCCATGGTTTCCCTATGGACTAATTACTGTTGAATTGCTGAGAACAGTCAAGGTATTCAATGTAAGTAAAAACCTCATATAAGTTTAATACACATTACTTGCAGAGTTGCATCTAACCATGCACTTTACTCACCATTTTTAGATCTTCAACAGGACATATTGTCCATGCCCTCCCATGGATACACCTAACCATTAATTTATCTTTTCCTGAGATAATGGAACAACTAGACATCAGGACTAAAACTGATCTTTTTTAATTCAGCCTACTAGAAATTTTAAAAGATGTTTCTGAAGTGGAGTTTTAATAATTGCTGTTGAATGGGAATCATTGTAAGCTGGCTAATGGGAGTTGATAGCACGTCAATCTTTAAAATGAATGAATGATTTTTTTTTAAAAAAAATCTTTATTTCTGAAAAGCCAGCAACCTATTCAGAAATAATTCCATGAAGAATGTTCTGTGCTATGTGAATAGACTGTCTTTGCTCTCAGTAACTTCTACAATTTCTCTTGACCAAGGTCAAGATCAGACATCTAGCTCTGATGCTCACTTGGGAAAGAGGCAAAAAAGCTATTAAACTGTTGATTGTACTCTCAAGTTATAATATCACTATTGTCTGGGGAAGGAAAATTAGACGGAACACTATTCATTTTGACACGGCAGAATAAAAAAGAAATAAAAGCTTATAAGAAAAACTAAAAGGAGTTTTAGACTTGATACCATATTGCTATCCAAGACAACTATCTCAGCCATTCTGATGACATGTTTTCTTTCCTTTCCTTGAAGACTTTGCCACCACACCGATAAAATCTGTAAAAAATATTTCAGCGTTGCTATTGTTGTTGCCTCATTGAACTAACGAAATAGGAGAAAAAAGTAATAGTTTGCTCTACAGCAATTCATTTGATCTCCACCTCTAAAAGAAGGTAAAAGGAATTCCTGCAGGTTTTATGCTGCACCGATAGGGGGCGCCCTAACCCCACCGAAGTGGTACCTCTTTATCTACTTGCATTAACACACTTTTGAACTGCTAGGTTGGCAGGAGCTGGGACGAGGACAAGAACTCAGTCCATTGCATGGCACTTGAGTGTCAAAACTGGGCTGCCAGATTTCCAACCACCAAATCCATCCCTTTAACCATTACCCCTGTTCTGTCGGGCTCTCTGGTAGAATCCTCCCAAAAATTCAAAGGTACAAATTTCAGACACACACACGTTTGAAAATTCAAAACAATGTTCTTTACAATGAAAATTCACTTAAACCAAGCCCTCTTTTGGTATAGCAAAGAGCACTCGTCTCCAAACAAACTGGTAATTTGTACAAGTCCCTTATCAGTTCTGTGATACTTAGCTTGCAGCTGTGAGGCAATTCACAGTCCTTCTTCTTTCACAAAGTGAAACACATTTTGCTCTGGTTTAGTTTCAAAGTGGGGGAAAATCAGCACACAAAAAGTCAAAGTCAGTAAAGCAGTCACAAAACACAATGATCAGATAATCCTCTACAATGGCCAAACCCACAGGCTGCTATTTATAGCAGCCTCACTAATTACCACAGCCCCACCCAACCACAGGTGGCCTCGTTTTCTTTGATAATAATGTCTCAGTTGTTGTTGCCTATGCATCGCTCTCCTCATGCGTGGCTGTATCATTAACTCTTGTTCTGAATCCAAGGAGGAGCTAGATAATGGATCTTCTTCTGAGCTGTCTGCCCCACTCTCCTCCTCCCTGTCACTCATGTCTTCTTGGTCAGAGGAGCCTTCATCAGCAGATTCCACTGGGGGCGAAACAGGCCTGCAGCATGTGGATGTCTCCCCCACATCCACAGTCCTTGGGGCAGGAGCTGGGCCAGAGCTAACCACAACAACCCCCAAAAGATGATAGACTAACATTGGGGGTGGGGTCGGGGCATAAAAAGTCATTTGCTGAAATCAGAAGGAATTATATCTGTTCTTCTTACATTATGCATTTTTATTACCTCTAGTAGGAGAAAAATCTGAATCAAATTGGTTTTTCACCAGAGGCAGGACCGCCAATATCTTGCAACTGTTTTGGAGAAAATATGTAGACAATTTAGTCCATGCAGAGCATCTGGCATGGTTGTTAAAAATGTACTACTGATCTACCAATAGCAGGAAAGGAAAGAGCTCCCAAAAGCATCACCAAGACAATCGTTTTGAGGATTTTCAAATATGAAACTGAGCTTGTACTCCTACTTCATGGACAGGAAGAATCTTTTAGGTCCAAGATTGTGTATGTATGTGTGTGTGTGTGTGTATTTCATTCCACTGGTATCATAAGGGATCCTCAATTTCTTTTCAGACACCAGGCCCTGTTGTATAATCATGCACAAGGGAAAATAAAAATAATTTTAAAAAAATGAAATTGTTTATATTTTCTGAAATGGCTAAATCTTACCCCTGAGATCTGATGGTATTTCAGACAAGAACAATAAGATATTGAAAGCTTTGGGCAATTTTTTTTTAAAAAAAATGAAATGTGATATTGACCTTTTCCAAAAATGTTATTTTGGATTATTCCTAAAGGGACAATACATCCCCAACCCCCTTTTTTTTATTATTATGGTCCCTTTGTCTTAGGCAGCATCTGAGCAGTGATAGCATTAAAATAGCGTGACCAATAAATACCATAGGTTTCACCTACATAAAATCTCTCCCTCCCATTCTCTCCCCCAACTCTCCATCTCTATGCAGAATCCATGGGGGGGGAGGAGCCAGAGCTGTGGCCAATGGAGAGTGAGGGGGCGGTTTTGTTTACTTTGGTGGAATGAAGGGAAGGGCAGGAGGCACCTCAGGCTTGGGATCAGTGAAGGGCTGCTCAGCTTCGGCGCTACCGGTGCACTCTCTAATACGGACGTGCACGCAAGTCTGGTGCAGGCGCATGCACACATTATTTAATTTATTTTTTATTTATTTATTTTATCCAATACACAATGAGGGTTTTAGTGGGGGTATATTTATTTATTTATTATTATTTATTTATTACTTGGATTTGTATGCCGCCTCTCTCCGAAGACTCGGGGCGGCTCACAACATGTAAAAGACAAATCATAAGTAATCAACAATTTAAAATTTTAAAGATTTAAAAAACCCCACAAACTAACAGACTCACACACAAGCATACCATATATAAATTCAACGTGCCCAGGGGGGGGGATGTTTCAATTCCCCCATGCCTGACGGCAAAGGTGGGTTTTAAGAAGTTTGCGGAAGGCAGGAAGAGTAGGGGCAGTTCTAATCTCCGGGGGGAGTTGGTTCCAGAGGGCCGGTGCCACCACAGAGAAGGCTCTTTCCCTGGGGCCCGCCAACCGACATTGCTTAGTTGACGGGACCCGGAGAAGGCCCACATATACATACACACACACACACACACACACACACACACACACACACACATATATATATATATATATATATATATATATATATATATATATATTTGTTTTCGTACATTTTCACGGGTATATGTATGTAGATTGTTCTGAGTTCGGGTTTTGCCCCGTGTAATATTTTGAGTGTCTATGAGATGTTACGTATTACACGGGGCAAAACCCGAACTCAGAACAATCTACATACATACATACATATATATATATATATGTTTTCGTAGATTTTCACAGGTATATGTATGTAGATTGTTCTGAGTTCGGGTTTTGCCCCGTGTAATATTTTGAGTGTCTATGAGATGTGTCGGTGAAATCACATTCACCATCATCAGGCTGAAGTTTTAAGCTTCGTGCTGCTGTAAATATTTACAGCAGCACGAAGCTTAAAACTTCAGCCTGATGATGGTGAATGTGATTTCACCGACAAAACGTCGCATAGACACTCAAAATATTACACGGGGCAAAACCCGAACTCAGAACAATCTACATATATATATTTATATATATACACACACACATAGTAAAATACATGATGAAGGTTATAGAGGAGATACTCATAGTAAAATATATCTAAGAAATAATAGAAAAGAAGGTATAGTAATAGAACATATCAATGAAAGAATAGAAGAAGAGATATAGGAATAGAAGAAAGGTATAGGAGATATAGGAGAACAATAGGACAGGGGACGGAAGGCACTCTAGTGCACTTGTACTCGACCCTTACTGACCTCTTAGGAATCTGGATAGGTCAACCGTAGATAATCTAAGGGTAAAGTGTTGGGGGTTTGGGGATGACACTATGGAGTCCGGTAATGAGTTCCACGCTTCAACAACTCAGTTACTGAAGTCATATTTTTTACAGTCAAGTTTGGAGCGGTTAATATTAAGTTTAAATCTGTTGTGCGCTCTTGTGTTGTTGTGGTTGAAGCTGAAGTAGTCGCCGACATTAGGTTCTGTGCATGCACTGCCGGCGAAATCTTGAGGCAAGGACTCTCACACACATGAGATTTCACCAATCTTCGGTGATTTCTTTGCTTCTGCGCATGCGCAGAAGCAAAAAAACCACCAAAAATAGGCAAAATCTCAGGCATTTGAGTGGTCCTCACATGAGATTTTGCTTGCAGCACATGCACAGAAACTGAATATTATGTGGGGGCATCAGTGCACATATTGGGGATGCGCAGCTGTGTGCACATCCCGATTTTCGCTAGCACACTGCCGTGTGGCCCCATACTTGGTGCAGCCCACCGCTGCTTGGGATGGCTTGTCAGCAGGGGGGGGATGGTGACAGGACAACTGAGAGAGGGCAGGAATTAGAGATGAACAGCGATGGAGCTCAGGCGATGAGTAGAGACCTCTCCCTCCTGATCCCCGACCATGGAGAGTGGAAAGGAGATAAAAACAGCAGAGGCTGATCTATTTATTTATTTTATTATTTTATTTTATTTTATTTTATTTTATTTTATTTTATTTTATTTTATTATTTTATTTTTATTTTATTTTATTTTATTTTTCATTTTATCTTATCTTATCTTATCTTAATTTTATTTATGTATTTACATATTTACGTATTTACGTATTTACTTATTTACTTATTTACTTATTTACTTATTTACTTATTTACTTATTTACTTATTTACTTATTTACTTACTTACTTACTTACTTACTTACTTACGTATTTACGTATTTACGTATTTACTTATTTACTTATTTACTTATTTACTTATTTACTTACTTACTTACTTACTTATTTACTTATTTACTTATTTACGTATTTACGTATTTACTTATTTACTTATTTACTTATTTACTTATTTACTTACTTACTTACTTACTTACTTACGTATTTACTTATTTACTTATTTACTTATTTACTTATTTACTTACTTACTTATTTACTTATTTACGTATTTACGTATTTACTTATTTACTTATTTACTTATTTACTTATTTACGTATTTACGTATTTACTTATTTACTTATTTACTTACTTACTTATTTATTCATTTATTCATTTATTCATTCATTTATTTATTTATTTATTTATTTATTAGATTTGTATGCCGCCCCTCTCCACAGACTCGGGGCGGCTCACAACAATAATAAAACAGTATACAATAAACAAATCTAATATTTGAAAAGTATCTAAAAACCCATTAATTTAAAAACCATTCAATGCAAGCATACCATAGATAAAACTATATAAGCCTGGGGGAAATGTTTCAATTCCCCCATGCCTGATGGCAGAGGTGAGTTTTAAGAAGTTTGCGAAAGGCAAGGAGCGTGGGGGCAATGCTAATCTCCGGGGGGGAGCTAGTTCCAGAGGGTCGGGGCCGCCACAGTGAAGGCTCTTCCCCTGGGTCCCGCCAAATGACATTGTTTAGTCGATGGAACCAGGAGAAGGCCAACTCTGTGTGACCTAACCGGTTGCTGGGATTCGTGCAGCAGAAGGCGGTCTTGGAGATAATCTAATGACTCAGGAGAACACCTTTTATAATTAGCTCTGGCCCAGCTCCTGCCCCAAGGAATGTGCAGGTGGATGTGGGGGAGACATCTACAGGCCGCAGGCCTGTTTTGCTCCCGATGGTATCGGCGGATGAAGCCTCCTCTGACCAAGGCAGCATGAGTGACAGAGAAGAGGGGAGTTTGGCAGACAGCCCAGGAGGAGATCAATCACCTGTATCATCTTTAGATTCTGAACAAGAATTAATAACACATCCACGCATGCGTAGAGTGATGCATAGGAGATAACAACTAAAGGATTATTACAAGAAAAAATGAGGCCACCTATGTTTGGGTGGGGCTCCAGTAATTAGGGCTGCTGCTATAAATAGCAGCATGTGGGTTTGGCCATTGTGGAAGAGTATCTGATCGCAGTTCGTCAGGAATCCTGGGTTGCTGCTTGTTGATTTTTCACGTCTTTGAAAACAAAGCAGAGCAACATGTGTGTGTGTGTCTCACTTCGTTGGAAGAAGAAGGGGTGTGAAGTTTCTTCACAGCTGCTAGCTAAGTACTTAATGACTGCTTAAGGTTAATTGTACAGACTACCCAGTTGTTTTGGGATGAGTGCTCTTTGCAATGCAAAAAGAGTGCTTAGTTTATTTTGACTTTTGGGATAAAGAACATTGTTTTGAATTTTCAAACGTGTGTGTGTCTGAAATTTGTACCTTTGAATTTTCAGGAGGCTCCTACCAGAGAGCCCGGCAGAACAGCACCCTTCCCTCTTCACAAGGCTCACATGGGGACAGAGAATGTGGGGAGGGATGTTTATTAGGAACAATGACTAAATTCATGGAGTTTTGAGTTTCCTGGACTTCTTGCTTTATTCTTTGCTTCCTTGATTAATGGGCTTGTTCCTTTGCTTCCTGGATTCATTGACTTATTCCCTTGCCCTGCTGGATTTCTTGTTTTGCAGCCATTGTGCTAACAGCATTCTGCTGGACTACTTGCAACCAGAGGCTGCTGGAGGTATACGTGTGTGTTTGAGCCTTTTGATCTGGGACTTGCCAAAAAAATTGGGGAGCTGACTATGTTGCTTCTGTGCCTTACCCGAGGTCATCGCACACCTCTCTCTAACCCCCCTCCCCTTTTCATGTGTGCATATGTTTGGAGTTTGCACTTTAAAAGAACCTGCATTCTGGAAGATCAATCCCTTTATTTTTCAGCCAATCAATCCACTTCACCCAATGTGCAGAAAGAAGTCATGCATATTTATTTATTTAAAAGTAATAAATATTGTGAGCTCATTCCCATGCAGGTATGCCCAGAATTAATTAGCAAGCTGTGATTATTGAGTACCAGAATTCTACATTACCCTAATATGCCATGGAACGCAACTGAAAATTTAGCAGTTGTTGATGTGATGAGCATTTGGAGGAACTTACTGCTCCTGTTTAAGTTGAAAAGAGCAAAATACAGGTGATGCGGTAGAAGGTAATGTACTCAACAGACTTAATGGGTACAAATGGTTTGCTCTGAGTAACCTTTAAAAAAGCTCCTTTAAAGTTACTTTATGATGACATGAAGGACAGAGTTATATGCTATTTCTTAGCAACGATACTTGTGTGGTTTGTTTTGCAACTCTGACATATATTTTTGTTAGTCTAGCCCTTGGAAAGTATAATATAGTGTAGTGTGGCATAGTGTAGCGTAGCATAGCATAGCATAGCATAACATAACATAGCATAACATAGTATATATCATACGCCAAGAATTCCAGAAATACTTTTTATTGTGCAAACTAACAGAATCTAACAGAATCTTGAAAGCTTACTCAATTTCTTACTCTTATTAAGCAGAATCAAATCCTTTTTTTCTCAAGGCTGTCTCCTTTGTTTTTTTTATGAACCTAACTCCTTCTTTCATAGCTGGTTCATTTTTTTTTACTTATTTCCAAGGTGAGCTTGACTTTCTTTCACAACTTCTCTGATCAAGCAAAAAAACTTATGGTGGGCTACTTGGAGATATGGAAATATCTCCGGGACCGCCTTCTGCCGCACGAATCCCAGCAACCAGTTAGGTCCCACAGAGTTGGCCTTCTCCGGGTCCCGTCAACTAAACAATGTCATCTGGCGGGACCCAGGGGAAGAGCCTTCTCTGTGGCGGACCCAACTCTCTGGAACCAACTCTCCCCAGATATCAGAGTTGCCCCCACCCTCCTTGCCTTTCGCGAGCTCCTTAAAACCCACCTCTGTTGTCAGGTATGGGGGAATTAAAATTTTCCCTTCCCCCTAGGCTTATAGAATTTATACATGGTATGTTTGTATGTATGATTGGTTCTTTAAATTGGGGGTTTTTAGATTAATTTTAATATTAGATTTGTTTACAATGTCTTTTTTATTGTTGTTAGCCACCCTGAGTTTGCGGAGAGGGGCAGCATACAAATCAAATAAGTAAGTAAGTAAGTAAGTAAGTAAGTAAGTAAGTAAGTAAGTAAGTAAGTAAGTAAGTAAATAAATCCAAGACAATGTTTCAGGCTTGCACTTCTAATTTCATTTTTTTACTTAAGACAATAGCAGAGTTGGAAGGCACCTTGAAGTTTCCTAGTACAACCCTCTGCTCAGTCAGGAGACTATTTCAAACAAATGGTTGTCCAATCTCTTCTTGAAAGCCTTTAGTGATCCACAGCTTCTGAAGGCAAATAATTCCACTGATTGATTGTTCTGTCAGGAATTTTTTACTTAGTTCTAGGTTGGTTCTTTCCTTGATTAGTTTCCATCCATTGTTTCTTGTCCTGCGTGCAGGTGATTTGGAGAATAGTTTGACCCCCCTCTTCTTATTGTCAGTCCCTCAAATATTGATAGACTGCTATCATGTCACCCTGGCCCTTCCTTTCATTAAACTAGACAAATCCAATTTCTGCAAACTTTCTTCATATTCTTTAGCCAGGGATGAAAAGTGATCCCCCCCTTATCAGTTCTATGGGTGTGGCTTATTTTGTGGATGTGGCTTGGAGGTTAGGTGGGCGCGGCTTAATGTGGGCGTGGCCATGTGGTCATGTGACTGGGTGGGCATGGCCTGGTTGTAATGTGACAGGGTAGGTGTGGCCAATTTAGCAGTCAATTTTGCCAGGGAGCAGGTGTGTGGACTGGATGACCACTGAGGTCCTTTCCATCCATGCTTTTTCAAAGCATCCTCTGAAGCTGTGTCCATTGCCAGCCAGGTTTGTGATCTCCTAACAATCCTTGGAGCTCTTGTCTGCTCTCTTTCAAGAGTCTTAACATCTTTTTTTATATTGTGGTGACCAAAACTGGATGCAATATTCTAAATGAGGTCTTAACAAGGCATTATAAAGCAATACTAATACAGTGATACCTTGTCTTACAAACTTAATTGGTTCCGGGATGAGGTTCTTAAGGTGAAAAGTTTGTAAGACGAAACAATGTTTCCCATAGGAATCAATGGAAAAGCGATTAATGCGTGCAAGCCCAAAATTCACCCTTTTCGCTGGCAACGGAAGTACGGAGGTGGGGTTTCCCAGTGAGGGGAGCATCAGTGAAATCGCAGCATCGCAAAAACACTGAAGTCCTCAAAACCCCACCTCCGGACCTCTGTGTTTTTGTGATGCTGCGATTTCACTGAGGCTCCCCTCGCTGGGAAACCCCACCTCTGGACTTCCGTTGCCAGTGAAGCGCCCGTTTTTGTGCTGCTGGGGTTCCCCTCCTGGGATTCCCCTGCAGCATCATAAAAACACAGAGCCAAAAATGCCAATGCAATAGAACACGGAGGTCCAGAGGTGGTGTTTCCCATGGAGGGGAGCCTCAGGGGAATCCCAGCAGTGCAAAAATGGGTGCTTCGCTGGCAACGGAGGCGGGGCATCCCAGCGGTGGCGGTGGGTTAGTAAGGTGAAAATAGTTTGTAAGGAGAGGCAAAAAAATCTTAAATCCCAGGTTTGTATCTCAAAAAGTTTGTATGATGAGGCGTTTGTAAGACGAGGTATCACTGTATGATCTTGATTCTATCCATTTAATGCAATGTTCTATTGCATTGGCTTTTTTGGCTGCTGTTGCACACTGCTGGCTCACATTTAAGTGCTTGTTCATTAGGACTCCAAGATCCCTCTCACAGTTATTGCAGTTGAGCCAGGTTCCACCTATTCTATATTTGTACATTTGATGTTTTCTTGTCTAAGTGTAAAACCTTACTTTCCTCACCATTTTGTTAGATAGGTAAAGATAGATAAAGGATTTCAGGAGTGGATGAATTATAATAAACAAATATAACAACACAGGAAATTCCCTATCGGTCCCTATTGTTCCCAAGAGAACTTAAATTATCAAGTAATAAATCGAGGTGCTGCAGCTGAAAAAAAGATCCTATCTTTGGAAAAATTTACTTGAGCTACTTAGTCCTGTCCTGATCTGTAGGCAACTTATTTTCTTTTCTGATTAATTAGTCAACCTTCATTCCAGTTGTCCTCTAGAAGTAATGAGGTACTGTTCTTTTATAACTCTGCAGATGTCAGAGAAATTTTATTCTGGAATCTAACAAGAACATAAGGATATATTTTTCTAGGAATAAATTTAGAAAACTTTTAAGGATTTGAGCATGAACATGAACTGATATGCATGATACATACTTACTTTAAAAAAAACCAGCCAAACAGCCAATAAAAAGAATTGGTAGATGTTGTGGTTCAGCCAAGGCTGCTCAGGGACTGGCTGCGTCTCTGCTGGCTCCATGCCCGGAGGAGGATGACAGCGCAGAGGAGGGGGCTGAACAGTTGGTCAGGGGAGAGGAGAGTCAGGAAGGGGATGAAGGAGAACAGCATGAGAGCCCCGGGGGGGGGGGGGGGCCCTCTCCCCAGCCAGTAGCTTGGAGTCATTAGGTGATGACGCACAAGCTGTCATTGACATGAGACAGAGACGTTCAGAGCAACGAAAGGAGCAGTTAAAGAAATATTATCACCATTGAATTAGAAACAGCTGGGTTTGGGTGTGGTCCTCATCAGCAGGCAAGCCCTTGAAGCCATGTGGAGTGTTATCAATTGGAGTTGCGGTGACCTGCTTTGATTCTCAGCGTCTCTGATCTTGGCTTGTGGCCTAGCAGTCTCGAAGACTCATGGGAGGCGTATGTTTGCTATCTACAGCTTCGTCTTGGCAGCAAGAATCTGGTATTGCTTCATGGACTATTGCCTTCGTGTATATCTTTGAAGATACAGCATTTTCCTGTTTGTAAGGACATTTTCTGTTACCTGTGTTTTTCTTGACTTTTATAAAACTGCCTTTGCCTTTTACCAGTGTGTCTGGATTCTCTTTTTGGGTTGGTATTGGCTTCTGGAGTGACCCAGACAGAACAGTAGATATTGGCCATTAGTCTAAATTTATCCCTGTTAGTATTGTGGTTTACATTGTTAGAAGAAAATTTTGTTCCATTCTGTGGATGTATTTAAGGACAAAAATATTTTTAACACTTTAAAATACCTATGTGTTTATAAATGACCCAGTTGTTAACAATTCATTTTACAAAAAAAGAATGGCTCAATAACCATTTAATGAAAAAAAAATCAAGTGGTTTGCTGGCAGACAACAATAATTCCATGCCTGTTCTTATTACAATAGATCCAGTTTCAGTACATCACTCCATTTCACTTAAAAAAAAGAGTCCATAATTCATTTGGCTCGTTTCCATAATCCCAATTCACATTCAGGTTTCTGTGAATAATACAGACAAATTAAAAAGCTTGTGGTTTGTTTTACCTCAATAGGGCTAATTGTATACAAGTTGCTTTCACAAGCTCAGAAATATTTCCACTGCATCTTGAAAGCCATGTTGGCATGCCTTATGGGATATATATTTCATCTATGAGCTTTGTTTTGCTCCCTTATCTTTCCTCTTTTGGTTTTTTCATTACCACTTCACCTTCTTCAGATCCATAGGGAAAGTCAAAGTTATGGTTAAAAATTACTTTTTTTTACCTCACATCTAGTAGTGTCTTTGTCTTGGTAAGAAATTGTCCTAAACTCTAGAGAGGAGTAAGCTGATTCAGAAATTCATTTTAATGGTTTGTGATATATCAGTTAATTGGATCACAGGTGGTTGGCCTGCTTATTGCAAAGCACTGCTTTGATGCTATTCTAAAGTGTATAAATAGTCTTTCTCAACATAGAATGTAAAAGTGAAAATGAGCATAAATTGTATTATATATATAGTTGTCGGCTATGAATAAATTAACTGCCTTGAAATGGCCCTGGGTTGGGCCTAGAGGCAAAAAGGAGCTGTGACGTTCCTTCAATATACCAGGGTGATCCGACATAAAAAACATATAGCCCCTCCCTGGTACAGAGCTGAAGGGATCAGGTCTGGTGGCTCAGCTGTTAATTCTCTGCCTTACAAGGCAGAAGTTGCCAGATCAAATCCCAGTAAGGGTGTGGCTAGCTGATGAGGCCAGAACAAGGCCGAAATGGGTGCTATCCTAGTCTCCCTTAATTTTCAAATTTCAGCAAAAAACATGTGATACATATATATAGGTTGCAGGTTCAAGTCCCAGTGGGTATGGCTAGCTGATGAGGCCACAATAAGGCCGAAATAGATCTATCCTAGTCTCCCTTAATTTTCAAATTCAGCAAAAAAACATGTGACACATACAGATAGAATTGTCAGTTATCAATAAAATTAACTGCCTTGGAAATGGCCCTGGGTTGGGCCGAGAGACAAATAAGGAGCTGTGATGTTCCTTCAATACACCAGGGTGATTCGACACAAAAATATGTAACCCTTCCCTGGTGCAGAGCTGAAGGGATTGAATACTGTAGCGTAGAGGATAATTCTCTGCCTTACAAGGCAAAGGTTGCAGGTTAAAGTCCCAGTGGGAATGGCTAGCTGATGAGGCCAAAATAAGGCTGAAATAGATCTATCCTAGTCTCCCTTAATTTTCAAATTCAGCAAAAAAAAACATGTTTTATATATATATATATCTCCCTTAATTTTAAAATTCCAGCTAAAAAACCATTTAACATATATATATGTGTGTGTGTGTGTGTGTGTGTGTGTTTTGTTTTGTTTTTTAATGTCGGATCACCCTGGTATATTGAAGGAACGGCACAGCTCCTTTTTGCCTCTAGGCCCAACCCAGGACCATTTCAAGGCAGTTAATTTATTCATAGCCGACAACTATATTCTGTATGTATCAAATGTTTTTAGCTGAAATTTTAAAATTAAGGGAGACTAGGATGGTACCATTTCGGCCTTGTTCTGGCCTCATCAGCTAGCCACACCCTTCCTTACTGGGATTCGATCTGGCAGCCTCTGCCTTGTAAGGCAGAGACTTAGCAGTTGAGCCACCAGACCTTGATCCCTCCAGCTTTGTACCAGGGAGGGGCTATATGTTTTTTTTTATGTCGGATCACCCTGGTATATTGAAGGAACGTCACAGCTCCACAGTCCTGGGTTGGGCCTAGAGGCAAAAAGGAGCTGTGATGTTCCTTCAATATACCAGGGTGATCCGACATTAAAAAAAACATATAGCCCCTCCCTGGTACAGAGCATACCGGACATTATATTCCTGACCTTGCCCTTTTAGTAATAGAAACCAACATTCAATCCCCACCGCATGTTATCCTGAAAAAAATCCAATTCTATAATTTGAGATCCAGTTTGATCTAATGATTAATATTATCTCCGAATATCTCTGAGACCGCCTTCTGCCGCACGAATCCCAGCGACCAATTAGGTCCCACAGAGTGGGCCTTCTCCGGGTCCCATCAACTAAACAATGTCGGTTGGCGGGCCCCAGGGGAAGAGCCTTCTCTGTGGCAGCCCTGACTCTCTGGAACCAGCTCCCCCCAGAGATTAGAACTGCCCCTACTCTCCTTGCCTTTCGTAAGCTCCTTAAAACCCACCTTTGTCGTCAGGCATGGGGGAACTGAGACATCTCCCCCGGGCATATACAATTTATGCATGGTATGTTTGTATGTATGTTTGCTTAGTAATGGTTTTTTAAAAATATTTTAAATTGTAAATTATTAGATTTGTCATGAACTGTTTTTATTGTGTTGTGAGCCGCCCTGAGTCTACGGAGAAGGCAAGTAAGTGGAAGGCTATGATTTTGCCTTTGGCACAGAGCCTACTGGGTGATATTGAGCCAGTCACTCTCTCTCAGCCCTAAGAAGCAGGCAATGGCAAACATCATCCAATATTTTGTCAAGAAAACTGCAGAGACTTGTCCAGGCACTCATCAGGAGTCAACATGTACTCAAAGGCGCATACATGCACATAAATAACCCTTATATTTTATTTATTATCTGTTCGCCTTTCCATTAGTAAAATCAACAGTATTTCAGAATGCTTAAGTTCATTCTTGTCGCTTGTAATCAAATGCCAAGAAATTATCATTGTGTATTCCACATTACCAGCAGTGACAAAATACTGCTGGAGGCTTTCCCAAGAACATTTTGGGGAAGGTATCACACATGGCAAGAATGACAATTTGTGATTGAAATCAATTAAATTTGTAATCAAAGAGTTGTGCACAAATAATGCAGATGCTTTCTAGATGCTGGACTACAATCACCATAATGTGAAAAACAGAAACATCTTTCAGCTGTGGCGAGGGGGGCGTTTGCCCAGGTTCGCCTGGTGCACCAGTTGCGGCCCTATTCGGACCGGGAGTCACTGCTCACAGTCACTCATGCCCTCATCACCTCGAGACTCGACTACTGTAATGCTCTCTACATGGAGCTACCTTTAAAAAGTGTTCGGAAACTTCAGATCGTGCAGAATGCAGCTGTGAGAGCAATCATGGGCTTTCCCCAAAATGCCCATGTAACACCAACACTCCGCAGTCTGCATTGGTTGCCGATCAGTTTCCGGTCACAATTCAAAGTGTTGGTCATCACCTATAAAGCCCTCCATGGCACCGGACCAGGGTATCTACGAGACCGCCTTCTGCCGCACGAATCCCAGCGACCGGTTAGGTCCTACAGAGTGGGCCTTCTCCGGGTCCCGTCAACAAAACAATGTCATTTGGCGGGGCCCAGGGGAAGAGCCTTCTCTGTGGCGGCCCCGACCCTCTGGAACCAACTGCCCCCAGAGATTAGAATTGCCCCCACCCTCCTCGCCTTTCATAAGCTCCTAAAAACCCATCTCTGCCGTCAGGCATGGGGGAACTGAGATATTCTTTCCCCCTAAGCCTTTACAATTTATGCATGGTATGTTTGGTTTTATAAATAAGGGTTTTTTAAAGATATTTTTAGGATTGGATTTACATGCTGTTTTTGTTGCTGTTGTTAGCCGCCCTGAGTCTGCAGAGAGGGGCGGCATACAAATCCAATTAGATAGATAGATAGATAGATAGATAGATAGATAGATAGATAGATAGATAGATAGATAGATAGATAGATAGATAGATAGTTAGATAGATAGATAGATAGATAGATAGATAGATAGATAGATAGATAGATAGATAGATAGATAGATAGATAGATAGATAGATAGATAGATAGATAGATAGATAGATAGATAGATAGATAGAGAGATAATCCTCAAATCTCTGGAATTATGTGTGCTGTCATTCTGAAAACTGCCTACTTGGGAAAGCCTATATTAGAATCATCATTCCTAACATTCCATTTGCAGTTTGGGGAACGTGAAAACATGGTTTGGGACTACATGCTAGTTTTTACAATTTTATCATTCAGAAAACACTAATGATATAGAAGTGACTCTTACTGTTTCCATTACTTACATTCTGAAAACAATTAATTGAATCAGGATGATAGATTCCCCCCCAAAAAAATTGAACTTGAAACTCTTACTCTTTTTCTCATTAGTGCAGTGGTTAAAGTGCATTATTGCAGGCAAACTCTGCCCACTACCAGTAGTTCGATCCTGACGGGGTTCAAGGTTGACTCAGCCTTCCATCCTTTCGAGGTCAGAAAAATAAGGTCCCAGATTGTTGGGGGCAATATGCAAATATTTATTTATTTTTATTTATTTATTTATTTATTCATTCATTCATTTATTTAATTAATTAATTAGATTTGTATGCCGCCCCTCTCCGTAGACTCGGGGCAGCTCACAACAACAATAGAACAATTCAAGACAAATCTAATAATTTTAAAAAATTAAAATAATAGTTAACTTCCTTGTAAACTGCCTGACGAGTGGGGTAGTATAGAAGTCCAAATGCTATTGCTGTTTTGCTCCACAAATGCTGGAAATGCAGCTCTAAAAGATCATCTGGTTATCAGGAACCACAGCCATCCAGGGGTGCCAAGATATACAATGTGTGTTGTGCAGGGTGAAATTGCAATGCATGTGTGAAAACCTCCCACCTGACCCTTTTGGATCCTCTCCAGTTCTGAATTCATTTAGCTGAAATAGAAATTCAGTATTCACGCTGTGTTAATTGGTTCCGTTAAGTAACTCATTAAAGGATGTCTCAACACTTCTTTTCTCTAACGGCCTGAAATGAACAAACATGTGCTTCCATCCAAACATCAGGATATAAAGAGTACAAGATGTTTGAATGTTTATCTGGGAATCCTCCCTGATATTTCCATCATGTAAAGAATGATGCTCATCTGGCTGGAATGAATAAGAAACATGAGGTGACTGTATAGTCTAGAAGCCATTGCTTTAAGCATTTAAGAATCCTCACTATTACGCTTCTGTGAAAAATAAAATATTAGGCTCACCTCGGTGATTCTTCTCTTCCTTGCCACATCATTTTATCTGGAGGATGTGATTCTGTTTTCTCCAATGTGGCAGGAAAAAGACCTGACACTCATCAACAAGGCATTTCATGTATTCACTCTTTCAGCAGTTCAAATACCCCAAAGAAGTGGGTTGATTGTAAGTGGAAGCAGCAAAAATGTGGCTTGCAGCAGAGGCGGAGTAACGACACGGACACAAAGAGCTGGAAGAAAACTTCTGGGGCAACTTATGGGCGTAGCTCCATGATGATCCAGGTGAAGGCCCCCCCCCTCACCTGGATCTCTGCCATGCACCTGCATGTGGGAGGTCTCGCCGTCTAACCCCTACAAGGGGAAAGAAATGGGCGGGACCCAAAGACAGGTTCCCCCCAATTGCTCAGGCCGTTAGCACCATGAGCCTTTGGAGAGAACCTGTCAATCATTCCCAAAGATGCCCAATGGAGAACACGCAGTTGCTAAACACCACCCAGTTTTCCGCCCCTAACCTGCCTACCCAAATGACCAGAGGTAAGCCAATTAGCCTAAACAGGGGACGAAGCACCCCCTAACCGCGTATCCATCATCGCAATGTGGAATGGGCGAAAAAACGGTCACAGAAAATACTGAGACTGCCAAAAATTCCTTTTCGGCCCCCTAAGGGCGACCCACAGTGGCACACTGAAAGATAGGGAAGCCGGGTGGGTGTTCACTCTGTCGTCGTCGGGGCGAAAAGGAGGCCCAAAGCCTGTACAGCCCTTTTTATAGGGCTGGCAGGCTCCGCCCCCGACGATGTCATCGGCTATGGCCGATGCTCCCAAAATGGCCGAGATCTCACGAAATCTCGCGAGATCTCACCCCCCAAGATGGCGGCTATGCCGAAGGGCCATGTCTCCCTGGCCCTGCGGCAAATCCGGGCTGGGGAGTAATTCACCGGCCGGGCATTCCAATAGGGCAGTGTGTGCCTAGAAACCTCATCCAGCTACTGCAAGTGCTGAAGGAGGACTCAGAAGTAAGGCAAAATGAAATCAGCCACTTAACTTTTCGAATTGAGGAAAATTTGCAAAGCAGGTTTAAAGGAGCAGCTGTCACAAAACATGCATCGAAGCAAAGAGCCCCTTTGAAGTTTTGCAGATAAAAACACCGACTGTCCTCGCCACCCTATTGTAGTGTTTGTTCATCCAATTCTATTCCCAGCCTTGTGAACACTGGGGTTGTATGTATGCAGGAGTGCCTCTACGAACTTTTGAAGGAATGATTCAATTCAAAAGGGAGCTGATTAAATAACTCCTTTGAATCAGGCAGCTGAATCAAATCACTTGAATTGGGCACTTGAATTGAATTGTATATGCTCAGTTTGCTTCAGAGAAATTTAGAAATAAAGTTATTATTTGCCGCCTGGTTTTGCAAAGTCTTAGACATAGATACAACTGTCCTTCCCTGTATGATAACCGGGTGTAGTTACTCAATTCTGAGAGGTCCTGCAGAAATGTAAGGTTGACATTTTTACAAACATCTATCAGTTGTTTAGTTCAAGAAAGCTGCTGCAGAAACAAACATACAGCAACCTTGGTACCTGTTTATTACTATGGAGACAAATATCTTTTTCTACTGTAGTATTTTCAGAAACCAACAACGATGGAAGTTTATGTCACAATGACACTAGTCCTTGGCATTTTTCTGTTTCATCTAATTTAAGGTCTACAAAAAGATGAAAAATGACACAACTAAAAAGCAAGTGGTTAGAGTATGGAAATGTAGATTTGCTGGGTTTTTTATTGTTGTTTTTTAGTTCTTGCTGCTAGAAACCTTGATGTTAAATTATAGATGGACTTGGCATTTGACATCCTGTAACACCATTATCAGAAATGGCTATCTTTACTGTTCTGTCAGGCTCTCTGGTAGACTCCTCCCAAAAATTCACAGGTACAAATTTCAGACACACACACGTTTGAAAATTCAAAACAATGTTCTTTATAATGAAAATTCACATAAACTAAGCCCTCTTTTGGTATAGCAAAGAGCACTGGTCTCCAAACAAACTGGTAATTTGTACAAGTCCCTTATCAGTTCTGTGATACTTATCTTGCAGCTGTGAGGCAATTCACAGTCCTTCTTCCTTCACAAAGTGAAACACACTTTGCTCTGGTTTAGTTTCAAAGCGGGAAAAAATCAGCACACAAAAGGTCAAAGTCAGTAAAGCAGTCACGAAACACAACGATCAGATAATCCTCCACAATGGCCAAACCCACAGGCTGCTATTTAGAGCAGCCTCACTAATTACCACAGCCCCACCCAACCACAGGTGGGCTCATTTTCTTTGATAATAATCTCTCAGTTGTTGCTGCCTATGCATCGCTCTCCGCATGCGTGGCTGTATCATTAACTCTTGTTCTGAATCCAAGGAGGAGCTAGATAATTGATCTCCTTCTGAGCTGTCTGCCACACTCTCCTCCTCTCTGTCACTCATGTCTTCTTGGTCAGAGGAGCCTTCATCAGCAGATTCCACCGGGGGCAAAACAGGCCTGCAGCATGTGGATGTCTCCCCCACATCCTTGGGGCAGGAGCTGGGCCAGAGCTAACCACAACACTTTACCTATCAATCTACCAGCTCGGAGAAGTAAATCGTCAAAGAAAGTATGATATTTACTCCATCTTTAATCACAGATTACTTTCTAAACAGGATTTGGATAGCATTTTATTTTAAAGAAAAGTGCCTTCTGTGTTGGTTTATATGAGGGTCACCCAGAAAGTAATGCACCACATTTTTTTTCTTCAACAATTATTTATTGAATACAATGAAACTTATACACAAGAAAGAGTGATGTTTCTTCTACACTCCCTATTTTTCCACGTAATCTCCATCCTGTTCTATGGCCTTTCTCCGGCAAGATACAAGGGTATATGTGCCCTGTCGGTACTACTCCTTGTTCTGGTCATGGAGCCATTTCTCCATTGTGCGAATCACCTCTTTGTCATCCTCAAAATGTCTCCCACTAATGGTATCCTTTAATGACCCAAACAAGTGGAAGTCTGAGGGAGCTTGGTAAGGGATGCACGATGGATGGGGTAACATTGTCCAACCCTGTTTAGTGATGTGTGTAGTGATGTGTTGCAGAACCCATTGTGCACACACTTTTGAGTAATCAGGAGCACGGATGATTACATCCACACTTCCTTTGCTGATTGACATCTTCAGTGCCAACTGCCGAGTCATTATAAATTTATCTCAGCATCTACTGTTGTCCTACTATCGCAGCACCATTGAGAGTGTCCTGACATACGACATACTAGCTTGGTATGGGAGCAGCTCTGTAGTGAACAAAAAAGCTCTACAGAGAATTATTAAAACTGCCCAGAACATCATTGGGCTCCAGATACCTGCCCTGGATGACATCTTCACATCTCGCTGTTTTAGGAAGGTGCATACCATTCTCAAAGACTCTTCTCATCCTGCTTACAATCTCTTTGAACTGTTGCCTTCTGGCAGAAGATACAGAACAACTAGAGCTCGGACCACATGTTTCCTGAATAGTTTTAATCCCAGAGCTATACTTGCACTTAACAACGAAATCACCATCAGTGAACTGTTGGACAATATTACTCAGTTTGTCATGTAGATGGTTGAGTGGTTCAGGGTGGGGAATTTGTAGTGGGTGGGACATTTTATTCTATTTTTAAATTTTATGTAGGGTGGGACTGGTCTCTGGGTGTCACACGACTTTCGTTGCCAATGACAATTTGTTGTTTTGACAATGACAATACATTTATTATTAGTATTAGTATTAGTATTAGTATTATTATGTGTTGGTCCTCACGAATGAGCACATTAGCAAGCTGCGTTTGTCAGGTGCGACAGCTGTGGCTGGCCGCCCCGAATGCTGCAAATCTTGGAGCTCTGCTGAATTGTCTTCCAATGGCCTCACCTTCTGTGCACAGTGATTAACTCTACTTCTTTTGACTGAAGATTCTCCATAAACTGAACACAAACGTTTGTGAATGTTCCCAACAGTTTCTTTCTTTGTAGTGAGAAATTCAATGACAACCCGCTGCTTGTAACGTACATCACTTACAGACGTCATTTTGAAACACTGCTGTAGCTATGCTATCTGTCTGAAGAAATGCAAAATTTACACACACACACTCCTGACAATTCAAATAATGTATATCTAAAGTTTTGCATTCTTACCATTACTGTAGGCTGAGAAAAAAAATGTGGTGCATTACTTTCTGGGCGACCCTCATAAAAGCAGTTTAGGAATTGCTGTACTATCCTTCCCTTAGCCATGTAATCATGTAATAAAATATGGACATGCTTAAGGCAAAACTTACTCAGACCAATTTCTTTTCTTTGCTGCCTTGTCATAGCTATTTTCATTTCATCCTGCAAAACAAGCAAGTAGTTTTAGGCATTTTGATGCTTGCCCATTATAGCCTTCGGAACAAAATTCATGAATAAATTTGAAGGGGAATTCTGCTGCTTTCTCTTTATGAATCACAACTCTAAATCAAAGCTTCCTGTGTTTACATTTGGAATATGAATCAAATATTGTCCGAGTCTCCTACAGCTCTATGTTTGGAGGCTTCCTTTATAGGAACAGAGCTTTTGTTCAGCTTAATCCCACTATCTAAACTGTTTTTAACAATTACAAAAGTACAGTATTCTAAAAAGGCAAGGGCTACTTTGCAATCTGTTTTGAACATCGAATTGGCCACTTTGCACATGGAATGTCCACAAATCCTCCAGAAATTTGGGGGTGATTCCCTTGTGAAATCAAGATAGTTTTGTAGAGTTTAAGTTAGCAGCTATTCTCACCTAAGGCATTACAGTAGTTTCCCCTTGTTCTGCCACCTTGCCACTGAATGATAAAGTATGTTGCAGCCAAGTAATCTATAATACCGCCTGCTACCGCACGAATCCCAGCGACCGGGTCCCGTCAACTAAACAATGTCGTCTGGCGGGTCCCAGGGGAAGAGCCTTCTCTGTGGTGGCCCCGGCCCTCTGGAATCAACTCCCCCCGGAAATTAAAACTGCCCCCACCCTCCTTGTCTTTCATAAATTGCTCAAGACCCACCTAGACTGCCAGGCATGGGGGAGTTGAGATACCTTTCCCCCAGGCTCTTTATATTTTATGTTTGGTATGTATGTGGTGTTTGGTTTTAAATATGATAGGGTTTTATATACTTCTTTTTAATATTAGATTTTTTCACTATAATATTGTTTTTTATCATTGTTGTGAGCTGCCCCGAGTCTTCTTAGAGGGGCAGCATACAAATCTAAACAAATAAATAATAATAAATAATATGTGAGCAGAGCAGAATCATCTTAGCCATTCATTCTTTTTCCTCATCTGGAAAAAGGTTTCTTAGGTATGCTTTGAGGAGCTCCATTACATACAAAAAGCTATGTGAAAGGAATAAAAGACTTTCCTACACTTTCTGAGTAGATAACCGAGGATTTTGAATGGGATCCTAAAGAGAGAGAGCAAGACCTGAAGCTTACATAGTAGGACTGTTGAAGTGTAATGTAATCAGATATCTATCAATTATTATAACCTGACGTCAGACTGTGACCTTCTGGTTTCTTTGCTCATGGTATTATTGTATTATCTTGTGCCCATCCATCCATCCATTCATCTATCCACAGGGTTTATAGCCCAGTCATTTACGGCCGAGGGTATTTACCCTCTAAATGTATAATTACAGATTAAATCAAATCCAACACTACAACTGTGCATCGTAAATCGCTGTATAAAACCAGGAATCACTAGTCAGTACTAACCAACTCCCCCCGGAGATTAGAACTGCCCCTACTCTTCCTGCCTTCCGTAAACTCCTTAAAACCCACCTTTGCCGTCAGGCATGGGGGAACTGAAACATCTTCCCCTGGGCATGTTTAATTTATATATGGTATGCTTGTGTGTATGTCTGTTAGTATATGGGGTCTTTTAAATCTTTTAATTTTAAATTTGTTAGATTATTTATGATTTGTTTCCACGTGTTGTGAGCCGCCCCGAGTCTTCGGAGAGAGGCGGCATACAAATCTAAGTAGTAATAATAATAATAATAATAATAATAATAATAATAATAATAATAATAATAATAAATGAATTCATCCTCCAGAGCAGGGGTTTCAAAATGGCAGCCTGCAGGTAGGATGGATCACGAGCAGGCCACGCCCATCCCAGTTCTGCGAATGGGGAAATGTCATGAAACATCATGTGACAGCAAAGTGACCTGGCAATTTTGACACCTGGGCCCTAGAGGAATAGAACTTAACACACCATTTCCTTGTTATCTCCTAACTTCAGGACATTGTCAATAATATTTTGGGAGCTGGCTGTCTGTGTTTCACGTGACATATTTTGATTATACCCTGCTAAGAAAATTCTAATTGTTAAGAATCATTTTTTTTTATCACAAGAGGGTGGTTGGCATTTATTAGAAATGAAATATTGCTTATTTTAGAGAATAAAGATAGCAAAAGCACACATTTGATTTTTAAAAAACAACAACCCTGTGTCAATATTGAAAAATTGAACATTATTATTAAAGATGCTGGTATAAAAATGCCACTACCTTTCTAAATTTCATTCTTTGAAATAAAGACTGACAAGAATATTATGTCAAGCAAACAAAGGAAGTCAGAGATAAAACAGAGGAGGGACAGAAAATAAATATGCACATAGTTCAAATACAAGTATTTGTTAAAGGAAATTAACCGAAGCCTGGAACATGTTGTAATTTTTTGTAGTATCATAACCCCCCAAAGTGAGTTTCAGACTCGTAGTTTCAGATGCTTTATGTACTAATTCAAATGTATAGATACTGTATTTTTCAGAGTATAAGACACATTTTTTCCTCCCTAAAAGAAGCTGAAATTTTGGGTTTGTCTTATACTCCAAATGTAGCTTTTTTTTAAAAAGCTATTTGACTCATCATCCAAGTTTTAATATCAGATCAGAGATTTGTACCAGATCATTCACTGTTATTTCTTAGGCTGTCATAGAGCCATTTATAAGTAGTCTCTGGATGAGGCTATTCATAGATTCTAAGAGTTTTAACATCTATTCCATACTTTCCCATTAATTATTAAATGTAATGAGGATATTATGGGAATTTATTTGAACACTTTGCTGACAACAAGGGATAGATACCATTATATAGTCGACATTTTAATGCGTGGCTCCAAACATCTGTCTTAATCCATAGAGATAGTGTCTCAGCATGACAACTTTAGGAGACGTGATGAATCAGCAGTTAAAAGTGCTGAGCTGTCCATCTTCAAAGCTGACAACCTAGGTTCAAGACTCAAGTGCCATACCACAGGATGAGCCCCCATTCCTTGCTCCAGCTTCTGCCCATCTAGCAGTTTGCAAGCATGCAAATGCAAGTTGATTAATAGGTACCACTTTGGTGGAAAGGTAACAGTGTTCCACATGCATTTGGGGTATAGTTATGTTGACCTTATGGCCACATATATCTTCAGATAATGCTGGCTCTCTCATTCCTTGGCTAAAAATGGAGATAAGTACTGCCCCCTAGAGTCAATCATGACTAGACAGGGGAAACCTTTATATTTACTTTTATGACAGCTTTGCATTTTTCTCAAATATTAAATTACTAGTATCTGGATACCCATGATCACTACAAAACTGATCGGGCTTGATACATTGACACTTAAAGCTTGAGAATTCATGTAGAATGTGTAACCCCTTACAATCAGAGTGTGTTAATATAAGGCAACTGGAAGTTGAAACTGAGTTCTTTTCAGGTGGGGAGGAGGAGTAGAATGTCTAACTCCTGTTTGGATGAGTCGTGCTCTGGCCATGCCTATACCCGGTTCAGGTGGGGATGGGGAGTAGAAAGTCTCATTCCTTAGCATCAGAGTGTGTTAATATAATGCTGTATAATAAATTCTAGTGATCTGATGGTCATTTTGAAAAATCCTCACCTAGTGAGCACCTAAAAGTGAAGAGGACCACACAAGCCAAGTTTCAGAATTGTAGACTTTATGGTTCTGGAGATTTCATGATGATACACAAGTGGTATTTTGCTTTTATATAAAGAGATTGTGCTCTTTTCTCCTTTTAATCCTTCCTTGCCATTTTGTATTAGGTGACAAAGTCAAACTATACTAGATAGCATGATTTGATTTTCCTGGATAAAGTGTGTACTTTCAATGTGAATATAATTAAATTCCTCCTCACATTAAAAACAAACAAACAAACACTGTTGAATTGACGGAAGAGAAACCTGGGAACTTTACACATCAGGATCCCAGCAGTTAAAATGATCATGCATACAGTTTGTTTGTCTTGTATCGTGGGATATTTATGTCATATTAAAAAATGGCCTTTCAAAGATTATCTGTGATATCCAAACAGTATTTTTACACTTTTTTAGAACTAGTTTAAAATGCACTGAGCTTTGACTATGGTTACCATGGAGATAAAATAATCTTTCTAAACAAACTGTCCTCAAAATATATTGGGGTTACTGTTTGGAAGACACAAAGTTAGTAAAGGCTGAAATACAATAATGATTCTGCCCCCCCCCCCTCCTTTTTTTTCTGCTCGTGGAGTAACAACTTTTAAATTCCGGATTAGAATTATTTATTTATTCATTCGTTCGTTCGTTCGTTCGTTCGTTCATTCATTCATTCATTCATTTATTAGATTTCTATGCCGCCCCTCTCCATAGACTCGGGGCAGCTAACAACAGTAAAAAGACAATATGAACAAATCTAATATTAAAAGTAATGTTAAAAACCCCAATTTAAGAAACCAATCATACATACAGACATACCATGCATACATTTTATAAGCCTAGGGGGAAGGGAATACAGTGATCCCCCGTTTATTGCGTCCCCAACCATTGCGAACAGGGTACTTCGCTATTTTTCAACCCGGAAGTCAAAAATACCATCTACGCATGCGTGCCGGGCACGCATGCGTAGATGGCAGTGGCTTCCCTGGGTCTTCCCCCTCTTGCTGGCGTCAGCGAGGAGTTTCCCCACCGCCCACGCAAACTCCTCGCTGCCGCTCGCCCGCCCTTCGCCTGCCCACGCCGTTCGCTCCCCCCTCTTGCTGTCGGGAGGGCGAGAAGCCCTCCCCAGCACCCGCTCGCCCGCCCTTCGCCCTGGCGGAGAAATTCCAGCCCCCACCTGGTCCCGCCCGCGGCTCGGCTTCCCTGGCTGCTGCTCCGGTCGCCCGATCGTCTCCTGCCTCCCGTGCCGATGTTCCCTGCCAAGCCTGGCTCGGATTCCCTGGCTGCTTGGCCGGGGGGGGGGGGGGGGGCTCGGCCGAAAGGAGCTGGAGACGCAGAGCTGAACACACCCCTTCATCCCCAAAGGCCGGCCTTTTTGTCTGGGAGGGAAGATGACGTGCCGGTGGCACAGGGGCGAGGGGCGGGAGGCAAATCGCTGCGTCTCCAGCCCCTTTTGGCCGAGCCCCACCCCCCTCCGGCCAAGCAGCCAGGGAAGCCGAACTGGGCTTGGCGGGGAACATCGGCACGGGAGGCAGCTTCTGCCGGACATGGGCAATGGGCGGGACAGAGAAGCGGGGAGAATCAGGAGGCTCCTTTGGCAGCTGGGGGCTGCCTGGCTTTGTTGTTTTGGCTGCAGCGGGTGCCAGGCAGCCTCCAGCCGCCAAAGGAACCTCCTGATTCTTCCCGCTTCTCTGTCCCGCCCATTGCCCGTGTCCGGCAGAAGCTGCTGCCTTATTGCTCTTTGCCGGCGGGATGCAAAGTGCTGGGGTGGGAGGGTGTCCTGACAGCCCCCCCCCACCCATATGCTTCGCCTCCCGCCGGGCAAGAGCGCTCGGGTGGCAACTTCTTCTAGATACGGGCGATGTCCACGCTCTCTCTCGGCGCTTTCGAGCCGAGTCCGTGAGCGAGTTCGCTCCCGGACTCGGCTCGAAGGCGGCGAGAGACAGCGCCAAGGAACGGGCCTGTCCACGCTCTCTCTCGGCGCTTTCGAGCCGAGTCCGTGAGCGAGTTCGCTCCCGGACTCAGCACGAAAGCCCCGAGAGACAGCGCCAAGGAACGGGCCTGTCCACGCTGTCTCTCGGCGCTTTTCAGCTGAGTCGGGGAGCGAGTTCGCTCCCGGACTCAGCACGAAAGCCCCGAGAGACAGCGCCAAGGAACGGGCCTGTCCACGCTGTCTCTCGGCGCTTTCCAGCTGAGTCGGGGAGCGAGTTCGCTCCCGGACTCAGCACGAAAGCCCCGAGAGACAGCGCCAAGGAACGGGCCTGTCCACGCTGTCTCTCGGCGCTTTCCAGCTGAGTCGGGGAGCGAGTTCGCTCCCGGACTCAGCACGAAAGCCCCGAGAGACAGCGCCAAGGAACGGGCCTGTCCACGCTGTCTCTCGGTGCTTTCCAGCTGAGTCGGGGAGCGAGTTCGCTCCCGTACTCAGCACGAAAGCGCCGAGAGACAGCGCCCCCCGGACCCCCAACCCGGGTTTGGGGGGCTGCTAGGAAGCCCCCCATGCCGGCGGCAAACAGCCGCGCCGCCCCCAATCTTCGGCTCCTCGCTAGCGCTGTGGGAGTAAAAACACCGTCTGCACATGCGCAGACGGTGTTTTTACTTCCGCATCGCTACTTCGCGAAAACCCGCTCGTTGCGGGGGCTCCTGGAACGGAACCCTCGCAACGAGCGGGGGATCACTGTATCTCAATTCCCTCATGCCTGACGACAGAGGTGGGTTTTAAGGAGCTTACGAAAGGCAAGGAGGGTGGAGGCAACTCTGATATCTGGGGGGAGTTGGTTCCAATAAATATTGGAATAAACTGACAGGAATAGCCAAACACACCAGAAGATCGGCTAAAGATCCAGATGGATCTCGATAGACTTGAAAACTGAGCCCTGACTAACAAAATGAGATTCCAAGTAGAGAAAAGTAAAACACTGAGGCAAGAAAAATCAAATGTGAAGGGTCAAATTACTCAACAGCAGAGAGGGGTCATGAAGTTCTAATGGACAATCACTTAAATATGAGGCAGAAGTGTGTGGCAGCCACCAAAAAAGCCAAAACAGTTCTAGGCTGCATTAAAAGAGGGGAATAATGAAGATCATGCGAAGTATTAGTACCACTTCATACAGCTTTAGTAAGATCACATTCGGAATACAGCATCCATGTAGAGAAAGAGTGCAGAAAAGAGCAACAAACATGATTAGGTCCTGGGGCGGGGGTGAAATCCAGCAGATTCTAAGAGGTTTTGGAAAATTGGTAGTGGAAGTTTTGAGTAGTTCAGAGAACCAACAAATGCACGACCGGCGGCTTAAACCGCACTGACGGTGCGGACTGGATTGGTTAGGGGGTGAGGCGCACTTAGATATTAGTGTAGGCCTCCCTTTGGTCACTGGGGTTTGGCAGGTTAGTGGCAGAAATGGGCAATTAGAAGCAACTGCGCATGCTCCGTTGGGCATCCTTAATGGGTGATGGACTGCCTCTCTCCAGGAACTAGAGGTTGGAACAACGTCGGGGATTGGAGAGGGGATGTCCATGGGAATCACCGGATCCAATTTCCCACAGGGATTGGAGGGTGAACTCCTCCCACACGACGAAGGGGCGTGGTTTGGATCCAGCAAGGAGTTTTTGCCCAATGTTGCCAAGGAATTTTCTGGTAGGAATTTCCGCCCCATTAGTTTTGGTCTCTCCAGGTCCTTAGTTCGTTTTGAATTTAAATATTTAAATTTACGTATTCAAATTTATTTAAATTTATGCTAATTCAATAAATGACCCTTATTTAATCCACAATATGTCTCAGCGTCTTTACTCCGCTTCCGGGGGTAAATGCCACTTCTGGCTGGCCCCAGAGTGGGGTGGGAATGGGGATTTTGCAGTATCCTTCCCCTGCCATGCCCATCAAACCATACCCACAGGACTGGTAGTAAAAAAAAAAGTTGGATTTCACCACTGTAGTGATGAAAACATGAATAATGCTTTCAGGAATTAGGTTTTTCTAGTCTTGTGCAAATAATCTAGGTAGAAGAAGGTAGAACATGAAGTAATGGATGGATATTGATCAAGGACAGAACCAATCTAGAATTATGGAGAAATTTCATATCTCTTATAAGTTTCCTAGCAAGTGGAACAGCTTGCCTCCAGAGGTTGTGGATGCTGAATCACTTGAAACTTTTAACAAGAGAAAGTTATCTGTCCTGAACGGTATAGGCTTGATCCAAGTGTTGAACTAGAAGATCACTGAAGTCCTTTCCAACTCTGTTATTCTGCTATTGGAATCATCAGGAAAGATATGGGAATAGGATATCACTTCATCCCATACATAAATGCTAGCCATTAGGTGGAACCTTTAAGAAGCAAATTCCATGCAAATACCAGTTTGTAGGAAGAAGGTTCCTATTACCATAGCATCTCTTTTTTGCAAAGAACATTCAGACCAGCAGATATATTTACTGCAGTATCTTGCCAGCTATTAACACTTTGAACTCAGCTTTCTAAACATATCTTCTGAACAGATACTTTACAGCAGGAAAGCTAGCACTGTGTACCACTAGGTTTACAGAGAATGGAATGGTAGGGGCCAAAATTATTTTCAGTTCAGTTTATAAAAGGTCCAACTTTAGCTCAATGGTGAACAATCTGTGGCCCTCCTGATGTTACTGTCTAAAATTTCAATCCCCAGAAGACCCAACAATACATCCCTTTATGAACTCTTCTCTTCTGTTTGAGAAGTTCTTCTGTTCCAAGAAGAGTTCATGAAGGGCCATATTGTTAGGTCTGCTGGGAATCAGAATTGTAGATAAAACGTCTGTAGGATCACAGATTGTTCACTATTGAGCTAGACTAGGACTTTTTCTAAACTGAACTCTAATTATTAAGAAAAGTGGGGTTTAAAATGTGTGCTTGGTTAACAGTATATCAGTAGGCAGTTTCTTCCATATACTATCACTAGATTGTGTACATTTTCTATCTTTTTAATCTTTCAAGTATAACTGTGAACTTTTTCAGCACTAAATCATTTTAGCTGCTCAGGCTTTTGGGGTTGAACCATCTTTGATTGCAATAAATTATTGTTTAATGATCTTCTTCCTCAAGTTTTTCGCATTTCACAGGGGTTGCAAAGTAGGCTTGTGCAAAAAAGATTGCTTCATCCCACTGACCCATGAAATATAAAGTC
Organism: Erythrolamprus reginae; assembly: GCF_031021105.1. Lineage (NCBI taxonomy): Eukaryota > Metazoa > Chordata > Lepidosauria > Squamata > Dipsadidae > Erythrolamprus > Erythrolamprus reginae. Next base: position 118,810,398 of record NC_091953.1, read on the forward strand.
CTTTCAAACTGTAATAGTAGATTGAACATTTACCAGGAAAAATTGGTGAAGAGGAAAAGAATATTCCTTTTAAAAAATGTGCTTGAAGCTTCAAGGATAGCTACACAATATCAGGAAAAATTGCAGCTGTTTTGTTTTTAAGGCATTGCAAATAAATTTATGTTTCACCCCTGTGGAATCTTTTTTGCCCATTGTTCTATTATTAAGAAGCACATGAGCAAGGCTAGGACTAGGATATTAACAAGACACTGATAGACAATTAGGGCATTCCAAAGCTTAAGGTTAGCCTAGGGGGTTAAGTAAATAAGTAAATCCAAGAAGAAAAAATCTCAAGAAGAAAGAAAACATCTCCCATTGCCTCCCCACCCCCTAAACGGGTTTGAACTTCTACCAACAAAACAAAATGGAAATCTTGCATGCATTTTTCAAGAGAATGTAGGAAGGGTTTCTATAGTCAGGGGTGTTGCCCGGACAGGGGGGAATGCAGTGGGGTAATGAAAAAGGAGCTCCACCCCAAAGCATCCAATTTGCACAGAAAGATGAAAGAAAATGCAGGGCATCCTGCATAAGCCACACCCACAGTGTGGTAGTAAAATTTTGGTAGCCCTTCACTGTCTATAATCCATACAAGGATACTTGTCTGAGATAGAGAGATAAAGTAAAATCGCGGAGGAAGGATGAAACTCACATGGTTAGCGTCACTGATTCAACTTTTTTTTACTGCCAGTTCTGGGGGCCGTGGCTTAGTGGCATGACTTGGTGGTCATGTGACTGGTTGGGTGTGGTCACCTCAACATCAATCATGTCGAAGGATGCCTCACTTGGACCCTGCCCACCCAACCACTGCTTGTCATGCCTGGCCTCAATATATCTGTAGTTCTGTAAAAATATCGTTCACCATTTATCAACTTTATTTTCTGCAACTACATACTATAGATGTACTTTCATGGACCACTGAAAGAAGTAAATGGCTCACATGCTTTGTCCAAGAGTCTGATAGACAACAGGCATTTAAGGGGTTGCCAGAAAGATGTGGGGGGGGGGGAGACAACATATTTTCCAAAACATCAGAAGGCAAAACAAGAAGCAATGGATGGAAACTGAACAGAGAGAGAAGCAATCTAAAACTAAAGAGAAAATTCCTGATTGTGAGAACAATTAATCACTGGAACTACTTGTCTCCAGACATTCTGGCTGCTCGATCACTGGAAGGCTAGACAACCATTTCTCTGAAATGGTATAAGGTCACCTACAAAGTCCCTTCTAAGTGTTATTCTTTTAGAAACATAGAAACATAGAAGACTGACGGCAGAAAAAGACCTCATGGTCCATCTAGTCTGCCCTTATACTATTTTCTGTAGTATATATCTTCTTAGGATGGATATATGTTTATCCCAGGCATGTTTAAATTCAGTTACTGTGGATTTACCAACCACGTCTGCTGGAAGTTTGTTCCAAGGATCTACTACTCTTTCAGTGAAATAATATTTCCTCACGTTGCTTTTGATCTTTCCCCCAACTAACTTCAGATTGTGTCCCCTTGTTCTTGTGTTCACTTTCCTATTAAAAACACTTCTCTCCTGAACCTTATTTAACCCTTTGACATATTTAAATGTTTCGATCATGTCCCCCCTTTTCCTTCTGTCCTCCAGACTATACAGATTGAGTTCATGAAGTCTTTCCTGATACGTTTTATGCTTAAGACCTTACACCATTCTTGTAGCCCATCTTTGGACCCGTTCAATTTTGTCAATATCTTTTTGTAGGTGAGGTCTCCAGAACTGAACACAGTATTCCAAATGTGGTCTCACCAGCGCTCTATATAAGGGGATCACAATCTCCCTCTTCCTGCTTGTTATACCTCTAGCTATGCAGCCAAGCGTCCTACTTGCTTTTCCTACTGCCCGACCACGCTGCTTACCCATTTTGAGACTGTCAGAAATCACTACCCTTAAATCCTTCTCTTCTGAAGTTTTTGCTAACACAGAACTGTCAATGCAATACTCAGATTGAGGATTCCTTTTCCCTAAGTGCATTATTTTATTCTGATACACTTCCTAGAACCTCAACTCACTTATATATTTCTTAGACCCTCCACTCAGATTTTGGCATCCTCGGTTTTCCTGTCTGAGCAGGTGGTTGGAGAAGAAGTCCCTTTCAACTCTGTTATTCCACTTTTCCTGAGCTAAATAGATAAGGCCCTCATTGGGGCCCTATCCTTTTTGCTCCCTCTGGACTCATTAGTTAAAGAGCTGCCACTAGACATTCATTTTAATGAGATATTTAGAAACCCGCAGTTGCAAGTTCTTCATCTCTCCTTATCCTGAAGACCCAATTTCATTTGGAATTTAAACCCAAGTTGATTGCCCCTTTAGCATTTCTCTTGATACTGCTCCAAAATGCACCCCAAAGGAGCCACACATCTCTCTCTCCCCTCTCTCCCTCTCTGTCTCTTTCTCTCTCACACACACACACACAATACACACACAATTTAAGCAATTCCCTTTGTTTTAGAGACTTTAGAATCAGGAGGTACCTTGGAGTTCTTATAATTCAACCTTCTTCTCAAGGCAGAAGACCTCATACATTTGCAAGTTCACAGAAACGCCAGCTTTGGCTGCAAGAACTGCAGGCAGCCTTCCCCATCAAACACTTCCTCCTCCCACCTTCCCATGTGAGGTGGGATGCCCAAGAGAAAGAACCTGGCTTGGGCACACAGCCCTGGCCTCAATGTATGGAGCCCTTCCTGGAAAGCAAAGCAAGAACTTAGTGATCTATCCCGAAGGCAAGCTTCAGAGTGGCGTCAGCAACAATGGTGGAAGGAGAGCTCCAGAGCGGTGGCAATAGCTGTGGCAGAAGGAGAGTTCGACAGCCGTGGCAGCTGTGCTCGAGTGGGTGGACCTCGAGGGAGGATATTGTTTGATCTCACAGCCACTTTTTGTGGCCCTTGTTGTTGCTGGGCATGCCTTGGGCTCTCACAGGATTTGTTAGTTAGTTAGTTAGTTAGTTAGTTAGTTAGTTAGTTAGTTAGTTAGTTAGTTAGTTAGTTAGTTTGTTTGTTTGTTTGTTTGTTTGTTTGTTTGTTTCTATGCTGCTCTTCTCAAAGCGACTCAGGGTGGCGTACAACATTATAAATGCAGACAATATATGTGAAGAAATCTAATTATTTTTTAAAAGAACTATACAAAATTACTAAAAATTCTAGAAAACCCCCATACACAGTCATCCAATTTAATCATTCATAACATCGGCCGGAGACAATGTCATCACTCATGGCACCCATGCCCGCCAGCAGAAGTAGGCATTCAGAATTTTACAAAAGACCAGGAGGGAGGGGCGGTACATATCTCCAGAGGGAGTTTATTCCAGAGGACTGGGGCCACCACAGAGAAGGTTCTTCCGCTAGGCCCCACGGGGTGACATTGTCTGGCCGATGGGACCTGGAGAAGGCCGACTCTGTGGGACCTAACTGGCCACTGGGATGAATGAGGCAGGAGACAGTCCCATAGGTAGTCTGGTCCCAAGCCATGTAGGGCTTTGTAGGTCATAACCAGCACTTTGAATTGTGCCCAGAGACCAATGCGGCTCATGGAGTGATGTTAAAATGTAGGCATAACTTGGGAGCGTGGGATGCTCCATGTGCTCTCTGGGTCAGCAGCTATTTGTCTCTGAGGCAGTGCTTTCCAAATGGGACTTACAGGACCCAAAATGGCAACTGATGCTGGCTAAATTTTGCTGTGCTGCACACGAAATTTTTGCAGCAAGAGCCGCAGTGGAGAGAAAACAGCTGCCGATCTGGAGAACAGGTGTAGCAGCTCCATGTTCTCTCTGGGTCAGCAGCTGTTTCTCTCTGCTGTTTCTCTTTTCTGGGAGAGTATCTGGCACAGCACAGTGAAATTTAGCAGCCATGAGCGGCTGCTTTCCACTAAATCCCATCCAGAAAGCACCATGGAAGACAGAATCAGCCAGGTTGAATGCTGCTTCTCTCTGCTGCAGCACTTTCTGGATAGAACTTACAGGACCCAAAGTGGCAACTCATAGCTGCTAAATTTTGCTGTGCAAAAAAAAAGAGAGAAGCAGTGGAGAGAAAACAACTGCCAACTCACAGAACACATGGAGTGGCTGCATGTGCTCTACAGGTCAGTGGCTGTTTCTCTTGCTAGGAGAACATCTTTCGCAGCACAGCAAGTCTCAGGTGCTCGGGGAGATGTTCCTTGTGCTCTCCTGAGACAATGGCCTGACCTGGCTGCTTCTCTCCCTGCAGCACTTTACGGATGGGATAGTAAGTTAACCCTGCTGTTCTCGCGTTTACTATAAACTTGTGATCCTCGGGTCATATATGACTGGGACTAAAAAAATGTTGGTTTTAGCTACTGGGATTGTCTTTTTGAATACTGTTTTCACTAGTATATTAATTTGAACATTTCTGAACACAATGAAAAGAAAACTGAAGTGAAAAAATTAATGCTTATTTGTTTATTTTGCTCAGAAAAGCCCGCCCCCTGATTTTGTGCAATGTTTTTCAATTTATAGATAGATTAACCTGCAAATTCATAACTTTTTGACTATCTTAGGCATTGACATCCTAATTTGAACATTTCTGAACATAATGAAATGAAAACTGAAGTGAAAAAAGAATGCTTATTTGTTTATTTTGCTCAGAAAAGCCCCCCCCCCAATTTTGTGTAATGTTTTTCAATTTATGGATAGATTAACCTGCAAATTCAGAACTTCTTGACTATCTTAGGCATTGACCTTCTAATTTGAACATTTCTGAACATAATGAAATGAAAAAGGAAAGGAAAAAAATAATGCTTATTTGTTTATTTTGCTCTGAATCACCCCCCCCCCTTGGTGATGTGCAATTATTTCACTTTATATATAGATTAGCCTGCCAAATCAAACTTTTTGGACTATCTTGGGCATTGGCATACAGTAGTACCTCTAGATATGAGCTGTTCCACATGTGAGCCGCGATGTGAGTGAAATTTCTGTTTGACACCCGAGCTCAAATTCGGGATACGAGCCAAGCTTCTACTAGGTGGCGCAAGAATCTCCTTGCTTCCGGTTATCTTGGCGCGAAAAACAAAGTCTAAAGGCATTCGTTCGAGTTGCGAGTTGATCGACTTACGAGCCCGGGTCTGGAACGAATTAAACTCGTATGTCGAGGTACCACTGTACTACTTTGAACATTTCTGAACATAATGAAATGAAAAATGAAATGAAAAAAAAATTGGATTTTGCAGGGTAATCTATCTATAAATTGAAAAAAATGCACAAAATTGGGGGGAATTTTCTGAGCAAAATAAACAAATAAGCATTAATTTTTTTTCACTTCAGTTTTCATTTCATTGTGTTCAGAAATGTTCAAATTAGTATACTAGCAAAAAAAAGTATTCAAGAAGTAGCTAAAACCAACCTTTTCTTTTAGTCCGGGTCATATATCACCTGAGGATCACAAGTGTACCTTTTTTTGCCCATTAAAAACGAAAGTTTCTACACAGCAGGCAATTGCTGAGCAATCAAACCACACCCAGCCACCAGTATTTATAGAAGGAAGGCAGCTCAGGTCTCGCTGTGTTCTCCCTAGAACAAGGACAGAAGCACCAGCCTGAAGATGACGAGTGGGACCTCGTCGAAACGTCACCAGAAATTTCCAAATCCTACACGGGAAGAAACCTGAATATACCAAGACCGTCATACCTGTACCCATATATATTTCATATTTCCTTACATTATTGTTTTTCTTCCTCACTCTGCTACATACACTCTCCTTTTTCCACTGAAATTTTAAAAGCCGAAGCACTACAATAAAGTTTAAATGTCGCTTCTCCATTTAATGCTACTTTTGAGAGCTATGTTTTCATCACTGCTATTTCGCACTGACATACATTCCCTCTGCGACTCCTCAGGAAAATTCCTTCCATTTCTCGGAGGTTTTGTGACTGTAATTTCTGAAACCCACATTCATTCCAGGATGAGTAGCTTAAAAAAAACCCCATCAAAATGAGTAGCTGTTAAAAGGCTTTGCTTGCATATCACTCACTATTGAATTTGATTCATCAATATATGCACCTTTCTTATAATCCATGCAGAACTCGTAGCGACATATATATCAGTTAGTGGAAGCATCAAATTACTGCTAAAAGAAGAAGAAAAGGAGACTCCACTTTTAAGAAACAACAAACCGATCAGTTTCCGGTCACAATTCAAAGTGTTGGTTATGACCTATAAAGCACTTCATGGCACCGGACCAGAATATCTCCGGGACCGCCTTCTGCCGCACAAATCCCAGTGACCAGTTAGGTCCCACAGAGTTAGCCTTCTCCGGGTCCCATCGACTAAACAATGTCGTTTGGCGGGACTCAGGGGAAGAGCCTTCTCTGTGGCGGCCCCGACCCTCTGGAACCAACTCCCCCCAGATATCAGAGTTGCCCCCATCCTCCTTGCCTTTCGTAAGCTCCTTAAAACCCACCTCTGTCATCAGGCATGGGGGAATTGAGACTTTCCCTCCCCCTAGGCTTATAAAATGTATGCATGGTATGTCAGTATGTATGATTGGTTTCTAAATTGGTGTTTTAAATTAACTTAAATATTAGATTTGTTTACATTGTATTATTATTGCTGTTAGCCGCCCCGAGTCTACGGGGAGGGGCGGCATACAAATCTGATTAATAAATAAATAAATAAATATTTCAGAAGAAAAAGCTGATATCCTGTCTATTAAAAGATAATCTTGTTTACAAATTAGGAGAAAAGAGAAAACATTCCCTAAATATGAAATGAATCTATCAAATATATAAAGAAGAGAGTTTGACCATTAGGGAGAGTTGCTTCGATACAAAATTCCTTGGCATCCTTCAATGTTTCAGGAGACTGGAAGAGAAAACAGCTAGAGTTATATTTCCTTTTAAGTCCTGCTAAAGAAAATGGTACCACTGATGTAAATATGACCATGCAAATGTCGCTTATGAACTGCAGTACAGGTCTTAATTGCGAAGGATTGAGGTTCATATAAATGATAACACAGTCAAATTTGTCATCTCACATTGAAAAGATTTTGCTTACCATTCCTTTTCTTTGGGGACAAGCTGGGGTTATATTTTGCTTCTCCCAAAGTGCAAAAGTCACAAGTCCAGGCACATATCTTTCAGCCGGCTTGTCATCTTTGATGAAAGCTGACCTACATAGTTGAGCAATTATGGCAGGCAAGAGGATCTTTGATTTGAAATATCTTACTTAGCCACAATCTTATTATTAGTAAGCCTGATTTAGTGTTATCTGAAGTATGGACAGCTCCCTTTTTGATCACCTTCGAGTTGTCAGCTTGCCTTCCACTAATACAAACATAAGCCTGTGACGCTAAAGGACAAACTTGAATCATAGATAAATAACAAAGAATTCAATCAGTATCTGTGTTTGCATGAAAAACATCAATAGGATGATTTAAAAAATCTGAACTTTATAAGAATGCAGAACTAGCTCCTAAAAGCTCATTTTAATCAACATAATAAAAAAGCGTTTAATTTTTAAGTAAGAGATGCAGAGAGAAGCTGTCTTCATCTTCAAGCTTATAACGCCAAGTTTTGAATGAAAACCCCAAATGTAAAATATATGCAATATTTTCCCTATTTTTAAAAAAAAATTACATCTTTTGCATAGCTTGCCTTTCTGCATTGCTGTATTCTTGCCTAGCCCACAAATTATACAAAATTCTTACAGGTAAGTGAACCATCAATACTTGGTTACTCATTAAACATTTTAAACAGCTAATGTTTTTTATGTTAATTTTTTTATTGGTTTATTTACTAAATTAGCAACAAACAAAAAAATACTTAAAAGAAAACGTGCCCAACACCAATAAAAATAGCTAATGGCGATGCCCGAGAAACCCATCTCTGAAATTAGCTGCAAGAATGTTGGAAGGTCTTAAGCATAAAACGTATCAGGAAAGACTTCATGAACTCAATCTGTATAGTCTGGAGGACAGAAGGAAAAGGGGGGACATGATCGAAACATTTAAATATGTTAAAGGGTTAAATAAGGTTCAGGAGGGAAGTGTTTTTAATAGGAAAGTGAACACAAGAACAAGGGGACACAATCTGAAGTTAGTTGGGGGAATGATCAAAAGCAACATGAGAAAATATTATTTTACTGAAAGAGTAGTAGATCCTTGGAACAAACTTCCAGCAGACGTGGTTGGTAAATCCACAGTAACTGAATTTAAACATGCCTGGGATAAACATATATCCATTGTAAGATAAAATACAGGAAATAGTAGGGCAGACTAGATGGACCATGAGGTCTTTTTCTGCCGTCAGTCTTCTATATTTCTATGTTTCTATTTATATAGAAAAATATTCAGAATAAATGAATTCCCAAAATTATAAAATACAAGAAAAAAAAAGCAGAAAGAAACTACCAAGAGCAAAGTAGCATTTCATTTTCTGAATGATGTTTGTTAAAAATTATTACCCCCACACTTTTCATTTCAAATTCGATCTGGATGGATATAGTTTGAAAAGATAAATGACTATGCATAATTTTCTGTCATCCAGGTCATGTTTGTCCCAAAGGTACTTTTTCAAAAGGCAACTGGATTTTCTGGATTTTCTTTGAAGAACCGAGCTAAAGAAGCTTCTTGGATGAAAAGTGTCTTCAAAGAAAACCCAGGAAGTACAGTTGCCTCTTGAAAAAAGCACCTTTGAGATTTCAAAAAAACCCTGTGAAATGTATTATACTATTACTTTATATATTTGAAAGTTACATTTCTTTTCTTTTTCTATATGCAATTATATCTATGGTGAATTTTCTTGCATGGAACCATTAGTTTGCCTGCATGAAGCCTTCATTACAGACTCAGGAGAATGAATGAAAGAACAAAAACCCATGCTCGTTTTCAAAAGAATGTGAGACTTATGAATATGATGAAATTAAGAGAATGGCAAAGTGTCTTCCAAGATGAATATCATGGTTGACATATTAATTAAATGCCAAAGAGGCCATGCAAGTGTGACAAGACCAAAGACTAATGGAATTGCAATCCAGATTCCTATGGATGACTCAACAAAACGCACTAAGCACATCACAAAACAATTTGCAAATGTTTTCATAGATGGAATTTAATTCTAGTCCTTGAATGAAAAGGCTAAAACTTCAATTACTGATCAGCTGCACTTGGAAGTCTGCTTCAAGCCATAATTTCTTTCCTGATGCAGTCTCTGATGCTGAAATTTATTCTTCAGACTCAAGCTACTTGTTGGAACATTAAAGGGTAAGGCAAGTTAATATCAACCAACATCCTTTTCATTCATTCAAAGATGGTGAATGCTGAAAGGAAGCTCCTATGTTTCAAACATGGATTGCAGTTCCTTTTAATATTTATTTATTTATTTTATCAAATACATATTGGTATTAGTATATTTTTATTTATTGTATTTATATGCCGCTCACTCCAAAAGGACTATACATAAATTCTGTTTATATTCATGAGATGAGTACTAATAAGAGAGAAACATTAGGACAGTGAAGGTAGGCACGCCTTCCTAGAATAGAATAGAATAGAATAGAATAGAATAGAATAGTTGGAGACAACTTTGGAGTGTCCAGTCCAACCCCCTGCTCAGGCAGGAAAGCTTATACCATTTCAGATCAGAGCTTGTTATTCTAATGTGGGCAAAAGTAAACATCAAAAATCAACTAATTCCCTGTTTACATCTTGGTATTCTTAAGAAAATGGAAATATCAGCATGCAAAGACGATGGACATACTGTATGCAATTGCCGCATTTCCGCGGTGACATTGCTGTTTGTCTATTATTATGCTTGCTGTGTTCTTCCATAATGCCATTCCATCTTCTCAAACCGGATGCCGTCTGGATCTAACACGATTACAATTCTCAAAATTCCCAACCAGCATTCATGTGAGACATTTTTATTTTTGTACAGAAGGAGAATGATTTCACAGAAAAGGACAGATTGTATCTCACATTAATTATCAGTCATCTTAAAAAAAAAAAAGCCCTGAGACTGCCGTACGCATGCTTTCTATGTTGCAAATAAATTATTATTTATTCCCATTAAATTAATTCCCAACTTTGTGTTCTCTTGATGCATTGGATTAAGAATACTATGGATCTAAGTAAACAGCACCAATGTCCATGCTGTTTAGGAATGTGCAGCTTTATTGTTGATTAAGATTTATTCAGAAAACTGTAACTTGGTTTGCTGGTTATACTGCAGTCTACTGAAGTGGTCAGTTACAACAAATTTAAACCAACAAATAAAGAAACAAATTATTAGCCTGATCTCAGGCCTTAATTTAACGAGTTTAATTAATTCTGGGGTCCCAATTGTGGTTCTTAGAGCAGTTGTTTTAGTGCAGGCTGTCTTTGTTGTTGCACATTTTATATTTTATGGATTTCATAAGCCACCTTGACTCTATCTGAGTGAGTAGCTACAACAAATTTGCATGAATAAATAATAAATTAATAATAAATGCATAAATGCTTTGCTAGCAATAAGCAAAAGGAAAACACACACACAAATATACTAACTATTAAGAATAAGAAATGAATCTTTTGTCATAAACCAATGTATGGTATATTCAGGGAATATTATGTCTAATTGATTCAATTTCTTAGACCTGTTTAATATAGTTAGACTTAAAGAGTTAAGGACACCTTTAAGTCAAGCTCAACCCCTGAGATTGAAGCACGATCAAGCAGTTTTCTTCTTGAGAAATACTGCAAAAGCAGTTTGCTACTGCCTCCTCCTGAAATTTTCTTTTTCACCTTCCCAATTGGACCCTTGGAGACCATTGCAGTCACCCACTAACCAGGTCTGTCTGTTCTTAACTTCTGAAAATTAATCATGCTAAATGTACTTCCCTAAACCTGCCGAGGTTTACATTATAAAATTCAAGTTAAGCAAGCACAAATACAGTTTCAACATTAACAACTCAGTACAGTTCTGGTAGATGTTGTAGTCCAGTATTTGGAGACCATCAAGAGGAACTCTTCAAACTTAAACCAAGCTATTTGTTTGATGCTATTCATTCAGAAATCTGTTGATGCTAAGACAATCCCTATGCTTACTTTCAATGTTAGTGCATTGGTGGTGCAGACAGCCTTACTATCCAGTGGTTGTTTTGGTCCCGTAGACTGCTGAAAACAGGCGATGATCGAAAAGGTTTTTTATCAACTTTGAATAGTTTTATCCTCCAATGTTAATTTGAGGAGGAGGAGGAGGAGGAGCTTTGCTTTATTTATATTTTTAGTATCTGTATATCCAAACAAAAGTTTCATTCACTTGATAGAAACTAGAAAGTGATAGAAAAATTGTATGAATGAAGAAAGTAGAGACTGATATAACTAATGCTAAATCAGGTGACCTGGAACTTTTTCAGGGCATGGAATATGTTTGTCGTCTTAAACACAATCTACGCATAGCACATAAAATCATATGCTACAACATCCTTCCTGTCAACGGCTACTTTAACTTCAACCTCAACAACACATGAGCAAACAACAGATTCAAACTTAATGTAAACCGCTCCAAACTCGACTGCAGGAAGTACGACTTTAGTAATTGAGTGGTTGATGCATGGAACTCACTACCAGACTCTGCAGTGTCATCTCCTAAGCCTCAAAATTTTACCCTTAGACTGTCCACTGTTGACCTCTCCAGATTCCTAAGAGGTCAGTAAGGGGCGTGCATAAGTGCATCAGCATGCCTTCTGTCCCCTGTCTTTTTTTATATACATTTATTTTTTTACTAGCATCATGTATGTGAATATTATTATTTGTAATGTTTTTCTAATCTTTTATCTCTTTACTGGTGTCATGTATATAAATACTATTATATCTTCACATACCTCCATTATGTACTAGGCAAAACAAACAAATAAAAATAAGAATGTCAAGGTCTGCACCAAATGCTGAAATTTCTGGACCCCTCCAACTCTACTATTCTATTCTATTCCATTCTAAATATAAAAATCCCCAAAGGAATAATGACTGTTATTACAAATCAAGCCCAAGAAGAAAAGGATATATGAAAAGGATGTACTAATTCTGGAAAGAAGAGCATCAAGAATCAGAATTAACAGAACAGAGACTGTGCATCAACATTGATTTATAATATGAAATAAAATATTCATAGAAGCAGAATTGGAAAGACCGCAAAGGTCTACTCGGGACAAAGAAAGAGAAGCATTGTCAGAAGTAGCTCAGACTATAAAAGAAGTAGATGAAGTCAGCAGCCTATGTATTGAATAATTTTCATTCCCAAACCAGGCAGCTTCTCCTCTACCTTCTTCTCAGAAAGAAAAAAGGCATCTAACTAAAAGAAGAAGAATGAAAATAAAGAATAACTATCTATGGTAGAATAGGGAGAAAAATCATCAGAATGCCTGAGCTACGAAATCAACAAAGGGGGAAAAAAGCCAAACAGTGCATCATCAAAATGCAAGATTGGGCTATAAGATCAAATAAGATCAATGCGCTGAGAATAGATGCAAGCGAGTTAGAACAGATGAAAGAAAAGAAGCTGAAGAACAAGAAGATCAAAGAATATCTGATCCAGAAATATCACCTACAAAGAAAAAAGTAAGCATTGAAAATAAAAAAACAACAAATTACAGGTCTAGCAAGGAAGATCAGCAGATAGGAAGTTTGAATGACACACTATAGGCAGAATCTCGAATTTCCATCAAAATAGAAACATTTCTGACAATCCAATGGAGAGATTGTACTGAGCTAGTCAACACTTGACAAAAAAGAAATACTGCAGTTTTGAGTGAAGCTATTGTGCTATCCATAGAAGTACAACAAAAATGCAGCTTTTATAAAGGAAGGAGGAAGGAAGGGAGGGAGGGAGGGAGGGAGGGAGGAGAGACAGAGAATGAAAGAAAGAAAGAGGAAGGAAGCAAGCAAGTAAGCAAGAAAAAAAGAAAGAAAGAAAGAAAGAAAATTTGTAACAGCAGAAATGATGAAGAAAAGAGCATCAAAGATCAAGAATCTATCAACATTAGATAAAGATGAATACATGGTTTTTGGTGTGAAACATGTGACTGATCTACAGCCACTTATTGCCAAGGAGTTTAACAATATATTGCAATGAAGTGAAGTTGAAGATTGGTTAACATCTGGCAAAACCTACCTGATAATGAAATATTGAACAAAATAGACAACACCACTCAACTACAGGCCAACTATCAGCTTACTAAACATTTACATATTGTTAACTGATGTGGTAGCTGATGCAGTCCAACAGCATCTAGTTGAAAACAAGTTTTCATGAACATCAAGGAGACTGACCAAGCAGCAAAGGAATGAAAGATCAGTTTCTACCTGACAAAATGATTTTGGAAGCCTCAAGGGAAAGTTGAACCAATTTGAATGTAGCTTGGATTGATTACAAGAAGAATTTGACTCCCTGTCATGTGATTGGATACTGAAGCACTTATAAATAATAGGAGACAATAGAAATATCAGACAATAAAAATATCAATATTGTGCAAATATCAATGGCAAAATAAAAGACATAGCCACTGGTCAATGATGATAGACTAGGAGAGGTTAATGTCAAGAGAAGCATCTTCCAAGGAAACTCACTATCATTACTACTGTTTTTCACTGCAATGATTCCTTTGTCATACTGAACAAGTCAGGCCATAGCTATCAAATTTTAAAGACATCTGTCAGCCTTTTGCACTTCCTTGACATAAACCGACTGAAACTATTTGGGGAGGAATTCATCTGAAACAGAACTGCTTCTCAATACAGTCAAGATATTGAAATGGAGTTACCTCAGCTTTAACATCATGAAAAACTGGTGGAATCAAGATGTTCTATGGTAATGACTCAAGAATCTGGATGAAGAAGATGGCTACAAATACCTGGGTATCTTTCAAGTTGACAATATCAAGCAAACTGAATTCAAGAAGAAGAGTGAAGAAGACATTAATGTCCAAACTCATTGGAAGAAGTCCCATCATCCTCTGGGCCCTTAACACCAATTCCAGTCATTAGATACACAGTAAGAATAATGGACTAGACTCAAGCAGAACTAAAAGGTCTGTATAGGAAGATCAGAAAAATAAAGTAATGAATCATACCATTCATCCAAGCAGTGATATTGACACTGTTTAACCAAGGAAAATAGGTAGTGATGGGAGAACCCAACGGTGTTTGGGTTCGGCAAGTTTGGACAAACTTTATGCAAAATTCAGCCGAACCCGAACCGAACTCAAACCCGAATGGGGAATCCCTCCCACAAAGAGATTCCGGGGGCGGAGCTTTGATGTCACTGTCAGGTTGCTAAGGACGCCAAGGTGATCACTTCCTGGATTCCATGGAATCCAGGAAGTGATCACCTTGGCGTCCTTAGCAACCTGACAGTGACATCAAAGCTCTGAACGCCGAACACAACCCCGAAGAGATTGCCCAAAGTTTGAAAAGAGTTCAGGTTCGTGTTCGCCATACCGAACACCGCAAAATTCAGTACGGACCCGAATTGTGCTGGTTCGGTTCGCCCATCACTAAAAATAGGTAAGCATGAAACATTGCAATTATATCAGGCAATGGATGAAGATGAAAGGATAATAGAAGAATACCCAAAATCAATGAAGAAGAAGCACTGATGGTAGTATACAACAAATACCGACTATTGAATCTGTAAGACGAAATTAAGAAATGAAGAACACACAGCCACACAGAGAGAGAGGGGGGGGAGAGAGAGAGAGAATACCAGAAAAAACAGATAACAAGAACAAGACTTGGCGATGACTAAGAGCAGGAGAAATAAAGAGTCAGAGGGGCTAATTTTGGCTGCATAAGACCAAATCTTAAAAACAAACCTACAACATCAGAATTGATAATATAGAAACAGATAGGATATGCCACCTTTGTAAAAAAAAAAAAAAAAGCTGAATTGAATTGAATTGAAGAAACAATAGACCTCCAGCTGCAAGAAAATTTCAGACTGATTGGAAGAAAAAGCACGATAAAGCAGCAACTACATTGAAATATCTGCAAGAAATTTATTTTTATTAATTGGACTTATATGCTACCCCTCTCTGTGGACTCGGTGCAGCTCACAACATTTCAATAAAAACACAGTATACAAAACACTATCTGACTGCAAGTAAGAACCGGTAGAACCACAAAATAGAGAAATTAATTGAATTTTTTTTAAAAAAAAATTAAAGTGCTGTGGAACTTGAGAATTGAAACAGATACATTCTGTTTCATAAATACATTAGAAAGTGTCCAGAGATACTTTACGAGAAGAGGCCTCCACTCATCTATTCACAACCGAATATCTTATGCAACTAGACTTGAAATCCTTGGCTTAGAAAGCTTAGAATTACATCATCTTAGATACGACCTAAGCATAGCTCATAAAACCATCGGCTACAATGTCCTTCCCGTCAATGACTACTTCAGCTTCAACCACAACAATACACGAGCACCCAACAGATACAAACTCAAAGAAAACCACTCCAAGCTTGACTGTAGAAAATACGACTTCAGCAACCAAGTAGTTAATACCAGGAACTCTCTACCTGACTGTAGCTTCGTCACCAACCCCCCAAAACCTTTCCCTTAGTCTATCCACTATTGACTTCACCCGAATCCTAAGAGGTCAGTAAGGGCCGTGCATAAGTGCACCAGAATGCCTACCATTCCTATCCTAATGTTTACCTCTTATTAGTACCCATCCCATGCATATAAGCAGAATTATATTTATATATACTACCATATATACTTGACAAAAATAAAATAAATAAATAGATAAGCATATCCCACCTAATACCCAGGATTTAACCATTGTTGTTGTTAAGAAAGACAAAAGTGTTTGGATAGCGAACATTGTACTGTCTAAAGATAGCAGAATAGAAAGGAAAGAACTGGAGAAAATCACAAAAATGCAAAGACCGGTAAATAGAGGTGGAACAACTATGACAAAAGAAAGCAAAGATAGTAGCAATAGCGATGGGTTTCTTGGGTACAATCCCAATACAATCAGTATTGACAAAATCACCTTTAGACAATTGTAAAAGAGAGCTTTACCTGGAACAGCTTATGTCCTGTGATGATATATAGTATTTAATATCCACAAACAATAGCATCTACTGATCCTGGTCCTTTGGGAATGAATCAATAGCTGGATACACATGCCAAATTCATTCTAAACATCTGGTTGACTTTGTGATGAACTATCATCATCATTATTCATCTATAAGATTCCATGAAACATTTTGGTGAAAAAAATCTTGTCCCGGGGTATTAAACTTGATTTCATTGAAGCCCATCTAAGGGTTGGGTTTGATATCAGCGGGGTGGGGGCATGGCCAAAATGGGCTTGACTAGCTCAATGTCACTCACATTGGGGGCAACATGTGTTGGCCTGAGTGTGGTGCCAGCAAAAAGAGAGCTCAGAAGGGCCACGGTTGACTTTCCTGAGCTCAATTTTCACTGGCAGAGGACTTCAGGAAGCTATCACAGCTGACAATGGAACTTGGGAGAGAGCTGTGAACAGCCCTGCCAAGCTCCATTTTTGCTGGCAGAGATACTGTGGGGCAGTCCTTTGCTGTTTTCAAGGTAGTCCCGCAGGGGTGAAATTCAAAAATTTTCCCTACGGCCTCGAGTCTTCGGAGACGGGCGGCATACCAATCTAATAAATTATTATTATTATTATTATTATTATTATTATTATTATTATTATTATTATTATTACTATTATTATTACTATTATTATTATTCTGTGGGGGTGGCTTGTGGGCATGGCAGGGGAAGGATACTTCAAAATCCCCATTCCCTCCCCACCCATGGGGGAAAGATATTACAAAATCTCTGTTCCCACCTCATTCTGCAACCAGCCAGAAGTGGTATTTCCCAGTTCTCTGAACTACTAGAAATTTCTGCTACCAGTACTTCAAAACATATCAGAACCTGCTGAAGTTCACCCCTGCAGCCATGTGAACCAGATCTAAGCAGGCCTGGTATTTGACACCCCTATCCTTGACTATTGAATAAATAAATAAACACTAAAATTCTTCATTTCCTACTATAACCACAGAAGTGCAGTGTTTCTAACTAAGTGAAACAGCAACTGAAATGCAGTTTGAAGGTAAGCAAAGACATTTCACTGTTTAACTCACAAAAGAGGCAAATTCTTCTCTATAAATATCAAAAGTTATGTCCATAATGCTTTTACTCAAAAGTTATTTACATAATGCAATTTAGAAAATCCCTAGCCGAGCAGCAAAAGAAGGTATATCTATATCACTTTGCCTTATTTTCCCCAGAAATCTAGAGATGGAAGGCATATAATCACTCCCCTTACACTCTCCAAAATGTACTAGGTTTTAATCTGCACAGGAGGAATAAAAAAGGCACTTTTAATGTCCACCTCTCTGTGAAGATAGGATTTACTTACCGCTGAAAGTTGTTGTACTGCTAGAAACTCTGCAAATATTTGGGGCATTTGTAACTCACAGGCAAGAGCAAACTTTTGCTACCGGTACTGCGTACAGGATGAAGTACACAGAAAAGTAAGTACATGATTCCCAGACAACTAATTTTATGAAAGAAATCCATTGTACTGATGTAATTTGGAACTTGCAGCCTAATCTATATATAAAGTGAACATAATTCAAGGTTGACTCAGCCTTCCATCCTTCCGAGGTGGGTAAAATGAGGACCCAGATTGTGGGGGCAATATGCTGACTCTGTTAAAAAGTGCTATTGCTAACATGTTGTAAGCCACCCTGAGTCTAAAAAGAAGGGCGGCATAAAAAATTGAATAAATAAATAAAATAAATAAATAAATAATTGCACACAGCTGGGGGGGAGGCCCTTTTCTGAGCAAAATAAATAAATAAGCATTAATTTTTTTCATTTCATTTTTCATTTGTTTATGATTAGGAATGTTCAAATTAGTATACCAATGCAATAGGTATTTTAAAAAAAACACTTACAGTAGCTAAAACTAACCTTTTCTTAGTCTGGGTCAAATAGACCTGGGAACAGAACAAGTGTATAGTAAATGTGAACCAAACACAGGGGTTAAGATCATTTGATGCCCTAAACACAGCCCAGCAATTGTGTCCTTTGTCTTCCTTGACTCTAACACCATAAGAGAGACACAGAAGTGACATCTGATGATGTCTTCAGACCAAACTCTCCAACTTTAGTCACCCACAATGCCAAAGAAAGTTATTCTTTTTTAAAAATACAGCAGAGAAAAACCCATTATCAAGAATTCATCTAAAGTCAAGTGTGACAAGGAAAGTCCAGGACATAGTAATGTGGGGACAGGGATTCTGTGGTGCCTTTTTTCACTTGGTACCTAAGCATATGCTTACTGTTTAACCCAGTGGTTCCCAACTTTTTTTTTGGGGGGGGGGCCTGTCTAACCTAAGCATCTCTAAAATCCCGAGGCCTCCCCTCCTCATGACATATAATTCTTATTTTTCAAAAAGTGAACTACTCACATGGAGGAAACCTAAAAGGCCATTAACTAGGTTTAAACAAGGTTCCAATTGTCCCCATTAAAAATGAAATTGCCCCCCTGTGGGGCGTGGGCTCCACGTCCATGGCTGTCTATAAATGAACGAAAAGAGAGCATGAACCAAAATATATATCCAAACACTTTTGTAAACCAATATTAGTACAGAGCTTTCTCTAATGAGTCATGCATATATTTTTGCACACTGCTAGTACTCTGTAAAGATTAAGGTATTGGACAAACTACTTGATGACTTTGAGTCATTAATCTCCCTTAGTCTTCCTGTCTGTGATAAAGAAAGCCTTAAAGGGAGCCACAATTGCTTGTGACTGTTTTGATGGCCATAATCAAGAACCCTGGGCATATTTGTTGTTCATTTTCACTTAAGCAGGAAAACACCAAATTTTCTCCCAAACATCATCAATTTTGTGAAAGAAATTTTCTGCAAGATATGAAACTATCCGCAATAAATACAATTTGTGCTGCTTGGCCGTAGCATACTTCTGCACCCTAAATAATTGCTTTAAAAAAAGGGAAGCTTCTGCAGAAGATTTCATTTTGTTCTGCAAACATCAGCTTACAAACAGATATTTTCCATTTCATCTATATTTTTACTTTCTTAACTGAAAACTTAACTAAGTTTAGTTAGGTTATTATTGGCAGGAACCACATGCACACATAATCAAGGAGAGAGGGAGGGAGGTGTTGTGATTCAGCCTGAGGCTGCTCAGGGACCAGCTGTGTCTCTGCTGGCTCCATGCCCGGAGGAGGATGACAGCGCAGAGAAGGGGGCTGAACAGTCGGACGGGGGAGAGGAGAGTCAGGAATGGGATGAAGGAGAACAGTATGAGAGCCCCGGGGGGAGGGGCTCTCCCCAGCCAGTAGCTTGGAGTCATTAGGTGATGACGCACAAGCTGTCATTGACATGAGACAGAGACGTTCAGAGCAACGAAAGGAGCAGTTAAAGAAATATTTTCACCATTGAATTAGAAACAGCTGAGTTTGGGTGTGGCCCTCATCAGCAGGGTTTAAAAGGCAGGCAAGGCCTTGAAGCCATGTGGAGTGTTATCAATTGGAGTTGCGGTGACCTGTTTTGATTCTCAGCGTCTCTGATCTTGGCTTGTGGCCTCGCAGTCTGGAAGACTCGTGGGAGGCGTCTGTTTGCTATCTACAGCTTCGTATTGGCAGCAAGAATCTGGTATTGCTTCATGGACTATTCCCTTCATGTATATATTTGAAGTTCCAGCATTTTTCCTGTTTGTAAGGACATTTTCTGTTACCTGTGTTTTCCTTGAATTATATAAACTGCCTTTGCCTTTTACCAGTGTGTCTGGCTTCTCTTTTTGGGTTGGTGTTGGCTTCTGGAGTGACCCAGACAGAACAGGAGGGAAGGAAGGAAGGAAGGAAGGAAGGAAGGAAGTAAAAAAGGAAGGAAGGAAGGAATTTCTGTCCTCATGCTTGTGTAAAATTCCAACACTACTATACTGTTGAACAAAATCAACTTTCATCATTTATCAGATGGATTACAGGGAGATCAGACATTGACACAAAAGGATGAAAAGTAAAGAAGAGTTAAATGTAATATAGAGTATTTTCTTTGGTAACAGCATATTGAAATTAAACAGTGTCTGTAAGAAGACACTGATTGAAACTCTGACATATTGCAAATGATGATTATCTATAGAAGTGGCTTATTATGGAACCTGTAACAGGCAACAAAAAATATCTACAAACAAACCACCCCCACCCCACCACCCCCAACATGCTCTGTGCATTGTTGCTGATCCAAACAAAATCTACATCAGGATACACAGCCTCACCTTCTGATGGATCTCTAAATGTAGTCCTGTTACCTCCAAATGTTAATAGGTAAGAGTTGACAAATCATGAAAAATGTGTGATCAAGCATAATATTAGCTTTAAGTAATCTTTGAGTCCTACGGGATTGGGTGGCATACAACAAGTCAAATTAATAATAATCAAATTAACTACCGTAAATTAAAATTAAATCAAGTTTGGGTCTGCCTGTTTCTTTTTACTTGACCCCATTTATTTCTGGGGATGACGCTTTCAAATATGTATTCAAAGGTCAAGAACCGCATTGACTTGGAGAAATTATAATTGCTTATTCCAGCAAAGAATCACCAATTTATGGACACTGTCTATCTGAGCTTATTCCTAATCAAACTGCTGGTTATATCGAGCTCTGCAAAAGAACAAGGAGGTTGGGAAGCAGAGGTTTGAATAAATCCAACTACTTAACTAGCAGGTAGCTGGACTTACAGTAAGTCAGTAATTTTTTATTTTTATTTTTGACAATCACAAAAAAAAATCTTTACATTTTTAACTGAATATGTTAAGTGAAGATTATTTTACCAGATTATAAAAGAAAGCACAAGGCTGCCTCCCGTACATTGTGCCAGAGAGAGAAACCCAGGGGGAATGGCAGGAAACTGTCCGGGCCTTCGCGCCACTCTCAAATTTCCTGGGAATTTTTTCCGAGCTTGGGTTCTTAAGTAGAAAATGGTTCTTAAGAAGAGGCAAAAAAAATCTTGAACACCCGGTTCTTATCTAGAAAAGTTCTTAAGTAGAGGCGATCTTAGGCAGAGGTATCACTGTATTTTTATTTTATTTATCAGTTCAGAGGTGGACTGGACATGGTGAAAAATGTCCTGACAGCAGCCTTGAAGGTCCACCCATTCAGGGTGAAGTTCCATGTCCACCATCTTCACATGCTCACCCTACTTTTTGGACACCTTGGCTCCTACATGTATCTATATTTATAGGTTATCCGCACAGTTCAAGAATCGATTAGGATCATATAAACAGATTAAAGACTGAGAATATCTACAGTTTATACAACAGTTATGCAAGACAGATTTTTTTCCATTTATGTGTAGTAAGGAAGGGCATCTGGCCAGTAAATGCTTAGCTCCTTCCTTATTCTATCCCTACTCTAGCTCAAATTAAATGATTTCAGGATCATAAAAGGGAGGGATTTTTCATTTATGTGATCTTTATTACTTAATCCAACAAAACATGATTAGAAGACTGACCATTTTCTTTGCTGGCAACCACAGGAAAAAAATCAGAGCCATTCTGAACTGTTATGATCTATTTCATAGGTTAATTTGTATGAATATTTGCAGCAAAAATGTATTGCCCAAAATATTTACAATTAGTACCAAGCACAAAGGAAAAGTCAATATTGAACAATGGGTATCAGGCATAATTTAATAGACTGTGCTGTAATAGGTTAAATTTCTGGTTCACGGTCTAATTATTTTATTGAAGAGTAAACAAATTACTTAACAATGAGAGAACAATATTATCCCTATTATTCCTGGCAGTTTTGTATAAATTTAGCATCCACATTTGAATTTAACTCTCATATTACCTGTGAACTGAGCCCCTAAAATTAAGTAAGAAATAGATCACAGCAATACAAATGTTTGAAGGGCAAATGTTTGTATATTATTTTATCAAATACTAGCAAATGAGCATGAAATATAATGTTTATATGAACCTAATATTCTGACACACACACACACACACACACACACACACACACACACACACACACACACACACACACACACACACATATATATATATATATATATATATATATATATATATATATATATATATGAAAGCAAAAATTGAAAAGCCAAAGAATAAGAAATTCTTACATGGAAAAAAACTAATTAGAAAAATGAGCATGCACACTTACTCAGAAGTGTACATATGAGAGCAAATTTATCTCTAAAAGCTTAAGTACCTTAAGCTTAAGAATGGAGACGATCCTATTAAATTTGCTACCTTCACAGATTTATGAGTAACTGGATAAGTAGATAAGTAGATAACTAGTTCAGAAATAACTTTTTCATTCTTGCTGTGACTACCAATTTAGGTCTACCCTATCAAAAATATAGACAGATACCAAGTGACACAGGAGACTTAAGAGTTTTCTGTACCTCTTTTTTGATCATCTAGTGCTTGTCTGAATATTTATCAGACTGTGTCTAGTAGATTCTCATCAAATTAGTATTTAAGTTCCCTCAGTCAGGCATAAGCCCAATGAATGAAGAACCAAACTTTTAGACAAATAAAGAGGTACAGTCAACCAGAAATTTCAATAATAATTGTGATGCTGCCATTTTTTGCCTACTGTAGTACAGTATTTTTTCAATCTCAGTAGCTTCAAGATGTCTGGACTTCAGCTTTCAGAACTGCCCAGCCAACATGAACTGAAATAATGTTAGGTACAATTTCGGTGCACAAATAGGATTTGTATAGAAATGAATAGAAGTTAAAGAATTGGAGTGAAGATGGAACATGCTGAAAGCAGAAAAGTATAGGTATGAACAATAACCACAAAGCTAGGTCTATGAAATAGCAGGCTAAGAAATGGGTATATTCGTTCTACATTCTTACAAATAGTGATGCATGTCTAAGAAATACCCAGGGAAATAAACATTTGGAGCTGTTCAGTGTAAGAAAAATCCGTTCTTACGGCTCGCCTTCACCTAGGATTGATCATTTTAATGCATCACTATTTGTAAGAATATAAAACGAACAAAAATGCATTTCATACTAAAGAATTACTAAATAATATATCTGTAACAACAATAATAATATGTTGAATGACAGTTGTTTATTGGCTTGGCTAATATCCTTATCTATTGATCCTGCCATGTATTTAAATACAATTACAATTTTTACAATGCATAAGGATTTTGGTGAATTATATCGCAATTGTATGTAACAATGGCCTCTGCTGACCATTTTCTTTTCATAGGTACAGTATGCAGGGGTGCACATATAAGCATTCCTCACCCCAAAAGAAAAGTACGTAGGTGGACTTCCGGGTGGAGCCCGATCGCGCCGGAGGAGCGGAGGCTGAGCTCCGGCACCGCAGTCCTCCTTTCCAGCTTGCAGGATGCGGTTTCGTGTTGTGCCGACTCCAGAGGGGTCGGCCCAGGACAGGGGGTCTCCTGGACACCCTGGGATGGATCGCCGCGGTCCTGGGGGTTAGGGATAACCCCGCAGCTGCAGACATGGAGAGCTGTGCCCAGGCGGCTGCCTGGACACAACCATAGCGATCGCCGAAAGCGGAAGGTCAAAAAATAGAAGAAGAAGTCTACAAATAACTGATCAGCAGATAAAGGAGATTCACAGCACCACACGGAATTCCTTTGGTATCTTTATAAGTCTGGGAAAAAGAAGATTTTAAATTCTAAGGCGAATATAACAAAAGAAAAAAAACTGTAAGTGATATCCATCCGCGGAGGAGAAGATTAGCCGGAACTACTTGCCTTTGTTATAATTGAGTATAACTTTCTTTTCTTTTTTTGCTACTTTAAGATTATAGTGTGGTGTGTCTACTTTCCCCTTTCTTCTTTTATTTTTTCTTGTTACAATTTTGGTATATAATTTTTTTCTTTTTTTTCTACAAAACTAAAGTTTGACTTGGAAATCATGGAGTGAATGAAGTAAAATATATTAATCAATTGAACACTGTAGAACCAATGAACTGAACTAATCCAATTTACGCTATTTCAATGGAATTTTACTGAAGTTATAAATATTTGAAATGAATTTTGGACTATTCATCTTATTTTTCTATTTTTAAAATTTTTGACATTATTTTTATTCCTTTATTAATCTTTTCCTTGGACTTGCTGGGACTATTTTTTTGTGTGATTTTAGAGGCGTAAGGATATTTTTCGTATTTTTATTTTTTTACTCCTCATTGTTCTTTCCTTTTTAAAAATATATAATATAGAAACTTGGACTATCTTACTAGTATTTGAATTTGGAAATTACTCTGGATATTGGTTTTGGATTCATTTTTCTTTTTTCTCCTTTTTTTTCTGGACAATTTTATTAGAGCATAAGTTAGGCTCACTTTATTGGGACTCATTAGAAATTTTTGGACCCCTTTTTCTTTAGAACTTTTGATATATTTCTCTTTTCTAACAAAAAGTCTGTTCATTACAACTACCCTTGGATTAATTTTTATTTTTTCATTCTTACACATATAAGTATATTTTTTGAATATTAGAAATAATTTTAAATATATTTTTCTATATTTTTTAAATATATAAAATATTTTCTTCCCCTCTCTCTTTTCTGTCCTCTTAAAAGAAATTCTCTCTAGTTGTTGTTTTTTCTTTCTATTTGCCTTTCTTTGAAGAAATCCTTTGTATCTTTCTTTCTTTTTACTTCTTTCCTTTTTTCTTTTCTTCTTTCTCTCTCTCCCTTTTTTCTCTTTTATATTTTTTCTTTTTTTCATTATTAAATAGCTATGTGCTAGAATATTGGTTTCTTCCTTTCCCCCACCTGATCCCCTTTTAAGGAATTTAGGAACTCACTGAAATAATTTTCTTTCTACCTTTACCCTTTTACTTTCTTTTTCTTTTCTATTTTCCTTTTAATTAAACTCAACAATTAATTATAGCATCAATTGAATTGAATTAATATATTCAATCTTTCTCTTTTCCTTTTTCTGCTCCATTTTTCTATTAAGAATACATAAGATTTAAATTAAAATATTTTTAACATAAAATAAATAACAGTAAATTTTGGATTATGAAAGGTTCCCACAGGGCACAGAGTGTGACCTCAGTGACTACAATAACAACGCGAAAACAACCAACTACTCCTGCCCCAATTTCTACACCCAGAACCTCCCCAACCTCATCACCGTTACAACAAAGGACCATACCCACAATGTTGGCTAAAGAGAAAGAAAAAGATAAGCCTACGATGGACCCTGGTCTTCAGACTATCCAAGAAGCACTAGCAGACATCAAGGCATTACAAACCCAGGCAAAAACTCAAAGCAACACAAACAAAGAAGAAATGAAAGCCTACCTACAAGAATTGAGGCAAGAGATGAAGGAGATGAAAGACGAAATTAAAAAAGAAATTGCAGAACTCCAAACTGAATTAACTGAAGTAAAAGGGAATGTTATCGAAATGGACGGAAATATAAAAGTTATTCAACAAAAACTACAAGACAGCGAAAAGAGAATACAAGTGACAGAAGGAAAAATCCAAGATGTGGGACAGAGAGTAGAAGAAGACTGTAACTACGCAGCCCGCAGAGACTTTGATATAGCAATAACCAATCTAGAACTCTACTCCACACAACATGGCTTGAGGTTTCAAAACATCGAAGAAGAAAAAGACGAAGACTTGCCTGCAAAAATGGCAGAAGTTATGGGAGCTATTTTGCAGTTAGACCCAACAGAACTGGTAAAAGAGATCGACGAAGTCTACCGAGTTCAGACTGGATATGTTAGGCGCCACAATTTACCCAGAGAAGTCCACATTAAGTTCACAAGAAGAATTGTCAAAGATGTGATACTGAGATACACAAAAAACGAGTCTTTCCAACGTAATGGAAAAGAAATTGCGATTCTGAAACAAGTTCCGAGGAGAGTTCGAGAGGCTAGAAGACAATATTATTTTCTCACAAGTATTTTAATCAGAAAGAGCATTGCTTTGAGATGGCTGATATCAGAAGGTTTGACCCTAACATGGCAATCAACGAGAGTGAAAATAGAAAGCGTAGAACAAGCACGATCTTTCCTAGCACGCAGTGGACTGGACAGTACCGCACAAATTCAGATTCAACCAAAGCCTGGCGATGAAATGATGGGGGCCACAGGTGGTGGAGGGGAAGAAGCGTTGGTGGTGAGGCAGAAACAACTACAGATCTCACAGGACTTAATTTTGGATACCCGACTCCGAGAACCAAAAGAACCCAAAAGGTACTATAAATAAAGATGACACATGATCTGAAAATATTTTCAGTCAATGTAAATGGATTTAATAACCCAAGGAAGAGAAACCAAGTATTAACTAAACTTACGAAACAAAAAGCCCAGATAAACATCCTACAAGAAGTCCACATCAAAAAAATCAAAAAGAAGTCTCCTTAAAAACTCAAAATTGGGAACATTATATACAAGTCTGGCCAATCAAAAGAAAAGAGGTGTAGCAATGTATATTGATGATTTAATTGAATCCAAAGAAATATACAATGATGGGGATGGAAGGATTTTGATAGTACAGTTAGATTTAGAAATAAAACCTTTAACAATTGTCTCAATTTATGCACCAAATGATAATCAAAAACTATTCTATAAAGTTTTCTATTCTACATAAACTATTCTACATGAAAAAATTAATGAGTTATCAATTGAAAATATGATAATAATAGGAGACTTTAATGCAATCTCAGATGACCAAATGGATTATAATGGGAAAAGAAAGAAAAAAAAAAGGTAACATTACCGGCGTCATTCTGGAAAATGAGTTCAGAATTAGCATTAAAAGACGTATGGCGAGAACAGCATTTAAAAGATAAACAGTATACTTTTTATTCCAACCCACATAAGACATGGTCTAGAATTGATATGGCTTGGGCCCCTATTCACATAATGGAACAAATAAGTGAAATAGAAATAGAGACAAACACTTGGGCGGACCATAACCCTCTATCCATATATTGGAAAGGTAAAAGGATAATAAAGAATTGGTCAATGAATAGAACTATAATAAAAGACCCTGAATATAAGAAATGGATAGAGAAGGAATTAGAGATTTTTTAAAAAATAAATAAAAATACAGATACAACCCCTCAAAATTTATGGGATACAACCAAAGCATATATACGTGGATTAACAATATCATTCATAGCAAAAAAAAAATAAAGAAAAGAAAGAATACCAAGGAACATTAGTAGAAGAATTAAGAAAATTAGAAATTTTAATGCAAAAAGAGGATAAGGACGACAAATTAAAAAATCAGAGAGAATTAATAAGACAAAAATTGAGATTAATAGAACAAGAATTAATTGCAGAAAAGATAAAGAGAGCAAAACAAGATTATTTTGAACATGCGAATAAACCTGGAAGATGGCTGGCATACAAACTAAGAAAAGAGAGAGAAAATAAAATTATAAAAAATCTGACAGATTCAAAATGTACAATAAAACATAGAATAGAAGATAAAAAGGAAATAGCATCAGAATTCTATAAACAATTATATAAGAAAGAAGAGATAAGTGAGGATTTAATTTTTAAATATCTGGAAAAAATAGAACTTCCAGTTTTAACGGAAGCTCAACAGCAAAGATTAAATAGACCTGTTACAGATATAGAATTAAAACAATATATAAAGAATCAAAAAAATAATAAAGCGACTGGTCCAGACGCAATACCAGCTGAATTTTATAAACTAGAACTAGAAATATTTTTTTCCAACATGCTTGAGATATATAATCAAATATTGACAACAGGTAAATTACCAAAAACCTGGTCAGAAACTTTAATAACCTTAATACATAAGGCTGATACCAAGAAAGAAAAAATTGAAAATTACAGACCTATCTCATTGTTGAACGTCGACTACAAAATCTTTATATCAATATTTGCCAATAGACTTAAAAGTATTATAAATAATATGATACATAGTGATCAAAATGGATTTTTACCAGGAAGACAAATTAAAAATAATTTAAGAACAATAGTTAATACTTTGGAATACTATGAGCAGCACCCTGAAAAGCAAATGGCACTTGTATTCCTAGATGCCCAAAAAGCATTTGACAACGTGGATTGGAATTTTATGAAAATACAATTAAATAAGATGGAAGTAGGAACAAAGTTTTTTTAATATAATAGACGCTATATATTCTGAACAAACTGCTAAAATTATAATAAACAGTGAACAAACAGAAAAAGTAGTTATACAAAGAGGAGTAAGACAAGGTTGTCCAATATCACCATTGTTATTTATTTTAACTCTAGAAGCATTGTTGATAAAAATAAGAGCAGATAAGAAAATAAAAGGATTGAAAATTAGAAAAGAAATCTATAAAACACAAGCATTTGCTGATGACGTAGTGTTTATTTTGGATGACCCAATAGAATCTATTTTAAATTTAATAAATGTGATTGAAGAATATGGGAAAGTTGCAGGATTGAAAATAAATAAGGAAAAGACACAGATATTAACAAAAAATATGACTGAAATACAGAGAAAATACTTAGGAGACCTATCAAACATGAAGATCACGAAAAAAGTGAAATATTTAGGGATATGGGTGACCTCCAAAGCCGTATCTTTAAAAAACGACAATTATTTAAAATTATTAAGTCAGATTTAAAAAGACTTAGAAATATGGAGTAATCTACAATTATCACTTGTAGGTTAAAATGAATATCCTTCCAAAAATATTGTTTCTTTTCCAAGTGATTCCAATAAATCCAGGAATGAAATTCTTTGCTGAATTGAATAAGATAATAAGAAAATTTATTTGGCAAGGTAAAAAATCAAGAATAAAACAAAATTCATTAGAAGATCGTAAGGAAAGAGGAGGCCTGGGTCTCCCAAATTGGAAACTATATTATCATGCCACGGCCCTGACATGGATAAAAGAATGGCTCATACTAGAAAATCAAAGATTGCTTAATCTAGAAGGCCACGACTTGATGGTCGGGTGGCATGCATTTGTATGGTATGATAAGTTGAGAACCCACTCATATTTAAAAAATAATGTTATTAGAAAGGCATTGATAGAAGTGTGGAATGAAATAAAGAAAAATCACTTTTTAGTAATGCCAGAATGGGTTTCACCCCTTGAAGCTATAGTACACCCAAATCTTAAAGGAAAAGGTAAGATTTGGAAATATAGTGACTTGTTAAATAATCAATTAAAATTAAGAACAAAACAAGAGTTAAATGAGTTAGGTATAGATTTAGATTGGTGGCATTATATGCAGATTAGTTCTAGATATCAAATAGATGTAAAGACTTATATTTTTTAAAAAGAAAATAATGTACTGGGCAAATTATTATTCCAAAATCAAACAAAGACAATTGGAAATGTTTATAAATATTTACTAAATCATAGAACGATAGGTTGGATATTGAAAGATAATATGATTAGTTGGTGCAAAAATTTTGGCAAAGAGATTGATTTAGATACTTGGGAAAAGATATGGATGTATAATTGGAAAATAACAAAATCAATCTCTTTCAAAGAAAATCAAATTAAGATGTTTTATAGATGGCACCTTCCACCATACAGAATCTCTAAAATGTTTCCTTCGGTATCGCCCATTTGTTGGAAATGCAAAAAAGAAGTCGGCACATATTACCATGCATGGTGGACCTGTCCGGAGACAAAAATATTTTGGAATAAAGTAGAGAATTGGATAAATGAAATAACAAAGGAGAAGATTAAAAAATCTCCTGAATTTTTTCTATTGGGTATTTCAAATATAAAGTATAAAAAAGAAATTTACTATTTAATAATATATATATTGACGGCGGCACGAATAACATTCATGCAGAAATGGAAAGAAAAGACGATACCGAAAGACACTGAGGTGTTCAAAAAAATTATAGAGTGTGCAGAACTAGACATGATGACTAAACGTTTGAACAATCAAACCGAAACAGAATTTTATAAAATTTGGGATAAAGTATATGATTGGTGGAATGTTAAAAATAGTATTAAAAATTAAATATATAAGAATAAATGACTATTTAAAAACCATAAGATAGAATTATATAGTTTATATTATAACTAACTTAGAAGTGTTTATATTATCTCCTTTTTGTATTACTAATAATTTGTTTATTGCTCTTTGATATATATATACATATAAGTATATTATTATTATTTTTTAAAAAAAACATAAAGAAACTTAATCAATAATCTTAATTTTAAAAATTTATAATTAAATTTAATGATAATGTAATCTTCAAGTGTGGCTTTTCTGCTTAAATCTGGTAATAGTTAGAGTTTTTTATATTCTGTATTAGTTAGGCTTCTTTGATAAGCGTAGCAATGGTAGCTCCTTAAATGTTCAATGTTGTATGTCTTTGTTCGTTTTCTTTTGAAAATAATAAAAAATATTTTTTTAAAAAAAGAAAAGTACGTAGAAAAGATCAGTCTACCTTAAATAATAGAAATGTCTGTGAAGCCATTTATAACATCCAGCTGTGTTATTTCTTTTGTTGATCTGGTACTATACTTAGAAAAGAAAAAATGGTTTCAGAGACATCTGGTATAAATATAAACACATCTGCTTCATCTTCTCTGTATGAAGTTTGTGGATGTTATCACAATATTCTTACTTTCTAACCCCAAATATAAAATGAGATTGACTAGCTTTAACATCATTGACAAAGCCTAATATTCTTGGCTGTAGACAACTCCAAATCCACATCCCTTCTCTTTTCAAAGCCCCCCTCAAACGCTCCTCATTATCAAACCAAATCAACCCACTGAAGGATGAATCTACTACATTTTTTCAATGCAGATAAGTATTTTTTGAGTTGGGTTGAAAGAGAATGACGATATGCCAGAATCACTCAGCCAGTCTACAAACCTAAGACAGATCTAGAACTTGGTCTGCCTTCTCCTAATCCAGCATCTTAACCACTACACCAGCGGTGGGATAAGGTCCTACAGAGTTGGCCTTCTCCGGGTCCCGTCGACCAAACAATGTCGTTTGGCGGGCCCCAGGGGAAGAGCCTTCTCTGTGGCAGCCCCGGCCCTCTGGAATCAACTCCCCCCAGAGATTAGAACTGCCCCCACACTCCTTGTCTTTCGTAAATTACTCAAGACCCATCTATACCGCCAGGCATGGGGGAGTTGGGACACCTTTCCCCCAGGCTTTTTTAATATTTATGTTTGGGTATGTATATGTTGTTTGCTTTTTTAAATATGATAGGGTTTTATGTGCTTTTTAATATTAGATTTGTTTTCGCTGGAATATTGTTTTTATTATTGTTGTGAGCCACCCTGAGTCTTCGGAGAGGGGCGGCATACAAATCTAATAATAAATTGAATCCCTCCGATCAGCGAACCAGTAGCAGTGGCGGCAGGAGGCTCCACCCACCCACTTGGGATGTTTTACCCACCTCCGGGATGCTCCACCCACCTGCTTGGGATGCTCCCGCCCACCTGAGACGCACTGGGATTTAGAACCCACTACTGCACTCCACGACACTCCACAATGTAATCTTTTAAACAGCTCGTATCTCTCTAAATGCTGGCACTAATTTACTCTAATCAGAGATAGCTACCATAAGGTGTCCCACCATTACAACTGGAGATGACTCATTGAATTTAAAAGGAAACAAAGGCATTCACAATTTTGAAGCTAAAGTTTTTTTTAAAGAAGTAGTTTCACTAATGTGACTCCTCTTTGTTTTCAGAGAAATGCTAATATGTTTAACCTGCAATGCAATTAAATGAATTGTACTTATTTCTGGGCCCACTTAACTTGATTGGACTGTTTGTGAGTCACTGAATTTAAAAAAAATACTCCTCTAGGAAGGGTCAATTCACACATTCTATTATCCACTCAAAAGATCATGCCTGGAAGTGATTTCCATGTCTAGGCCTGCTTGAAAATGATATGTGTTCATCTATGTAGACCTATTAATTACTTCATTACCTACTCAAGCACTGCAAATGTACAGATGTGGCTGTGGAGCTTATGAGTCAGTAAGACATTACTGCAAGTCCTAATTTGAGAGCAATTACACTGGACATTTTATGGAAAATGGTTTGATTGAGAAGTAAAGGATAGGTCCTGTAGTGTTTAACTTATTTCCCTGAGTCCTCAATTACGCATTACAGAAAAAGCTGCATAAAATGTATGTTTTGAGAGGAACACCTCATGCACCTGTTCTTGGAGAGCACGAAGCTTCTTAAAATAGATTAATATTCCCCCATTGGAGAGTAATTAGGGCAATAAAACACATTGGCCACTGAACCTGTTAAAAGCCTTCCGACTGCATTGGTGGCATAATAAACTTAAATGAACCAGCATGTTGCATTTACATTAGAATCTACATTAGAATCCAGGCAAATTACACAAATGAGAATCAAAGATGCTACCCCTTGAACACAATTTAAAGCATCTAATGCTGTCATACTTAACTAGCAAAACTAGTGTCAAATCTAGAGAAGAAAATTCTGGGTGATGTTTTCAACTTCATCAAGATATACAATTACAGTAGTCCCTCACCTATCACTGGTGTTACGTTCCAGACCCGGCCGCGATAGGTGAAATCCGCGATGGGGAATTTATCGACTGATAGTACTTTAGGGGGGACGCTCCCTGCTCCCTTTCTCCTCCTTCCCACCAGCTCCGGATGCCTGGAGGCGAGCAACAGCCGGCTAACCTTTCCCCCCCACTACTACTTACTCTGCACCTGAGGAAAAGAAGGGGAGGGGGGCAAAAGAATTGCCGCCCCTGAGCATTCCCGACCCACTGCTATTCTTTGCAGCAGTTTGGCCAAACGTTGTCTTTTTTGCCTTGCCCCGGCTGGAAAGTCCCTTGTGAGCTGCCCCGGCTGGTTCTTTTTTCTCTCTCTCTCTCTCTCTTTTCTTTTTTTTCCCCTCCACCCGCCCAGCACTTCCTCTCCCGCCCTTGAGCCCAGTCTGGAAATCCCCGCCGCGTCGTGTTCCTTTCTTTGCTCGCGCTCGCTCGTTCGTGCGCTGCCGGGAGCTCTTTCTACAACCCCAAGGACACCGCCGCCACCGCCAACCACTAAGCGCGCCTCCAAAGACTGCCTTCTCAGCACTGGCGAGGCAGGTTGAACGAGGAAACTGGTCTCCGCCGGAGCTCAGTCCCCGCCCCGCTCATCATTCGCCCAGCCGCGGGCTGGTTGGCTTGTCCTGCCCTTCCAAACTTCTAAGCGCCGTATCTGTGCCAACGCTGACTTCAAAAGACACGATGAAGTGAAGCCGTGGTGGGTGAAGCGCGATATAGCGAGGTACTACTGTACTGCACTCTAACCATATGGACTATGTTATTGCTCTCCCAAAATGTAACAAAAATTCACAATTCTTTCTTCACTTTTCAGTATCACAAGTTTGTTTAGTGGTGTAACTAGCCCAGGAGAAGCGATAAAAGTGCTTAAAATGTTTGTTTCATTCGCCTTCCTCCCCAAAGCGAAGACCTGATTTTTCTCTTATCTTTTGCTGACCATATTTAGTTGAGCTTTATTTGCTTCTTCCATCTTAATGCATATAAAGTGTTTGGGCTCTGAAAGCAGATGATTATCTATGTTTTTAATTATTTTTGCAAGATGCTCCAAATGCATATTAATATAAAAAGTAGGACAAAAATATTTTCAATGCATAAAAAAGGAGGAAAACTGTATTGAATTGAGCTTGGCTTTTGGGACTGCATGTGGGTTTTTTTTGCCAACAATAAATCATTTATTAATAATATCATCTCACAGTATCACCTGATGGTCTTTCATTAAAATCCTAACCAATTGAAATCTTGCTTCTTCTTTTTTTTACATAGGAAAACTAACACTCAGTTGGACTCTCATATATAGCAATAGCACTTCGACTTATATAACATCATATAACATTGTATCACAGTGCTTTACAGCCCTCTCTAAGTGGTTTGCAGAGTCAGCATATTGTGTCCCCCCCCCCAATAATTTGGGTCCTCATTTTACCAACCTCAAAAAGATGGAAGGCTGAGTCAATCTTTAGCTGGTCAGGATCGAACTCCTGGCAGTGGGAATGTAGAGTTAGCCTGCAATACTCCATTCTAACCACTGTGCCATCACAGCTCAGTGAAGTACACATTTAGGCAGCCATAATAAAATCTTCTGTAATGCAACATATAATGCAGTTTAATCAGCATCACAGAATAGCACTATAGTTAGTATAACAATGAGCTTTGGGTGCCTCCATTTTGATAGACTGCATTTTCAGACTGGAACTCCAGAACCACTTTTGTGTCCACACATGAATGACACAACAATCTATCTTCTTTGCCACACAAACCTAATGCTTACATACTGTTGTGGTTAGCTCTGGCCTAGCTCCTGCCCCAAGGACTGTGGATGTGGGGGAGACATTCACATGCTGCAGGCCTGTTTTGCCCCCGATGGAATCTGATGATGAAGGCTCCTCTGACCAAGAAGACATGAGTGACAGGGAGGAGGAGAGTGGAGCAGACAGCTCAGAAGGAGATAAATTATCTAGCTCCTCTATGGATTCAGAACAAGAGTTAATGATTCAGTCACGCATGAGGACAGCGATGCATAGGCAACAACAACTGAGAGATTATTATCAAAGAAAATGAGGCCACCTGTGGTTGGGTGGGGGTGTGGTAATTAGTGAGGCTCCTATAAATAGCAGCCTGTGGGTTTGGCCATTGTGGAGGATTATCTGATCATTGTGTTTCGTGACTGCTTTACTGACTTTGACCTTTTGTGTGCTGCTTTTTCCCGCTTTGAAACTAAACCAGAACAAAGTGTGTTTCATTTTATGAAAGAAGGACTGTGAATTACCTCACAGCTGCAAGCTAAGTATCACAAAACTGATAAGGGACTTGTACAAATTACCAGTTTGTTTGGAGATGAGTGCTCTTTGCTATACCAAAAGTGGGCTTTGTTTAAGTGCATTTTTATTATAAAGAACATTGTTTTGAATTTTCAAACGTGTGTGTGTCTGAAATTTGTACCTGTGAAATTTTGGGAGGAGTCTACCAGAGAGCCCGACAGAACACATACATGGACATCCTAGACACAATTCAAGATATACTGACCCTATATTTTATGATGGAATAAGGAGAGTGGGGCATAATATAATAATTATGCTCAAACATGGTGGAGTGGACAAGAAGACCTCCAAACCTTCCAACTCTGTTATTAAAAGTACAACAAAGAATGTTCTTTCTGTGCCAGCTCAGGAAGCTCAAACTGCCCAAGGAGCTACTGATACAGTTCTACAGAGGAATCATTGAGTCTGTCATCTGCACCTCTATAACTGTCTGCTTTGGTGTTGCAACCCAACAGGACCGACACAGACTTCAGAAGACAATCAGAACTGCTGAAAAAACAATTGCTGCCGACCTGCCTTCCATTGAGGACCTGTATACTGCACAAGTCAAAAAGAGGGCAGGGGAAGTATTTACTGACCCCCTTGCATCCTGGAACACAAACTGTTTCAACTCCTACCCTCAAAACGTCGCTACAGAGCACTGCACACCATGACAACTAGACACAAGAACATTTTTTCCCAAACGCCATCACTCTACTAAACAAATAATTCCATCAACACTGTCAGAATTTTTACTAAATCTGCACTTCTATTTCTACTAGTTTTTTCTCATTATTCCTATCATCCTTTCCCTCCCACTTAGGACTGTATGACTGTAACTTGTTGCTTGTATCCTAACATTTTTATTAATATTGATTGTTTCTTCATTGCTTGTTTGACCCCTATGACAATCATTAATAAAGTGTTTTACCACATGATTCTTGACAAATGTATCTTTTTCTTTTATGTACGCTGAGAGCATATGCACCAAGACAAATTCCTTGTGTGTCCAATCACACTTGGCCAATAAAAGTCTATTCTATTCTATTCTATTCTATTCTGTATTCTGCATAATCTTCACAGAGCAGTAACAAGCTAAATATTATTAAATAGGGGGTTGGACTAGAAAAACCCCAAGATTCGTTCCAACTCTCTTATTCTCTCTCCTCCCCCCCCCCTGCTCTCTCATACACATTCTTGATGACATCACTCCTCCTTGATTCAAAAATAATAATCAAACTAATATAATGCTATTAGCTGCTTTTTTTAAAAAAAACCTGCATTTTTCAAAGCTACTTAAGATTTTTTTTTAAGTATTGAAAAGCACAAATTCATTTTCCACGGCATGAAAACAAAATGCAAAAGCGATAAAGCAATTAAAACAGCAGTAGTTGTTTTATAAAAATGAAGCACCCCAGCCAGTGCTAGGAATGTTTTCAGCATGGCCTTTTAAAGTATGCTACTTTTTGGTGTAAGCATTGGCCATTATTGTCAATCATGTGCCAAGGCAGCAAGGAAATGGGAGTCTAATCTATGGGGCCATTTGTGCAGTGAAAATTAGCCACAGAATATGTTGTTCCATGTAGGTGGCTGCCTGTCAAATTATGGACCGGGAGACTTTAATCTTTTAAAAGGATTGTTAGTGCTGGATTATTCCTGACTGTTGCATCTCCCAGTGAACACAAAATAGCTCTTAATCAAATCACATCAAATTGAATCAGGATTTTCACTTTAAAATGAATGCAAATGAATAAATGGCTCCAGAACCACAACTTGTTTATCAAAACAATAGTAAGGTTCCTTTTTGCAACGTATGCATTTTGACAACTAAGTTTAGAAATATTGCTGGTTAAACATTACCCTTAAAATGCATTTTATAAATTGGTGTTTTGAGTATGCGTGTGAAATTCCCCATGCTAAATAAATTCAATTTTATTTAAATTACAACAGTTTAAAACAATGTAAACTTTCTCCCAATTAATCTGTTTTAAAGAGGGCAGACTGTTCTTTAAATTTTGTAGTATTATAGAACATAGAACATAGAATAAAAAATAGAGTTGGAAGGGACTTTGGAGATCTTCTAATCCAACCCCTTGCCCATGGCAGAAGGTTCTATACAATTATGGACTTTCTTTGAGCTTGGTATTATGAATATTAAGCCCTAAATGATTCAAGGTCAGATTATTTACGGGACCACCTCCTCCCACATACCTCGCTGCAGCCGGTAAGGACCCACAGAGTCAGCCTTCTCCAGGTACTGTCCACCAAACAATGTTGTTGGTGGGACCCCAGGGAAGAGCCTTCTCTGTGGTGGCCCCCAGAGATTCACAGTATCTCCTCCCTACCGGTCTTCTGGAAAGCCGCTAAGACCTGGCTTTTTCATCAGGCCAGGATTTAGGCTTGATTGTGAATATGTATGGTGTAGTTGTTATGGATTTTAGATTTTTATGTAGATTTTATTTATGTATTTATTGCCTTTTTTACTTGTATTGTATTTATGACTGTTGTTAGCTGCTCAGAGTCCGTTTTGGAGTGAGTGGCATATAAATGCAAATAATAATAATAATAATAATAATAATAATAATAATAATAATAATAATAAAAAAAGAAAGTATGGATCATCGACATCGCAATCCCAGGAGACAACAGAATTGAGGAGAAGCAGCTAGAGAAATTAGTGAAATACAAAGATCTAAAAATTGAGCTGCAACGACTCTGGCATAAGCCAGTGAAAGTGGTCCCAGTGGTACTTGGCACGCTGGGCGCAGTACCAAAGGATCTCAGTGGACATTTGAAAACCATCGGAATTGACAAAATCTCCATCTGTCAATTGCAAAAGGCCGCTTTACTGGGATCGGCAAACATAATTCGCCGCTATATCATGCAGTCCTAGGTACTTGGGAAGCGCCCGACTGGTGATGAAATACGAAATCCAGCATAGTGATCTTGTTTGCTATGTTGTACTACTACTACTACTACTACTACTACTACTACTACTACTACTACTACTAATAATAATAATAATAATAATAATAATAATAATCAACAGGTATACTCAAATTCCCCCAATTCATTCACTGTTACTTCCAAAGAACTTCCAAAATTACAGCCTAACTGTGATTTTAGTGCTTCAGAAATGAAGAGGAATTAAATATCCAGCCAGTAAATTATTCAGTTAAAATTAAATATTCTCTTGGCCTCTCTCCTTTTATCCTGCTCAAGACTTTGACTCTCCTCATGCCTTTAAGGCTCTAGAAAAAAAACCCAGCAGAAGTCCTGTTTTGGCCATTTTTATTAAGTCACACAAACAGTATTTCCCAAGCAATTTCATCTCGTTCTGAGGCATTCATGAATTGATCAGAACTTTCCCAGGGACATCATTAAAACTATCAATTGCTTTGAATTAACTTGCTGATAAACAATCCTCGTCTATCTTTGCACACGTGTGACTTATCCGAGACAAATTGTTTAAGCATTGGAATATCTATTTCCTTAACAAAACTATGTGTCTAAAAGGACAAAGCCAAGAAGCCTGCATCCAATTATACCAGCATAATTATACCATCTTTCTTCTGAAATTATTCCAGATTTAGTCTTTTGTATGCCTCTGATGCATTCATTGTAAGGCAATTAGTTCATTTGATAACAATTTAACAACTGCCTTCATTCCACTGAATTCCCTCTAACATCTAATAAACTATTTGTTTTTAACTCCTGCAGCAGGAATGCATCTCTTTTTGTGGGTGTTTTTTTTTTTACCCCCTGCTAGATTGATTGGCAGCTAAGGAGAAGAGAGGAAAAAAGGATTTCATTTGCAAACAGGCTGGCAATCTTTTTATTCTAAACTCCCAGGGCACTTCTGTGGGAGGGTAAGGAGACCTTCAGGTGTTATAAATGTAATTTACCTTTCCACTGCTGGAAGGGATAGAAACAGACCTTGCTATAAATAGAATCGGGGCCAGCTCTGCAGTATTATTGCTTAACTAGTTATTCTTCTGAGATTCTTATGAATCATGGAAAAAAATGACTGCAGGATTATATCAATACTGACTATATGAGAAGCACATGCGATTACTTTGCCTCTTCTAAATTCTTAAAAGATGCACACGTGTATGTGAAAAAACACGGACATATAAAAATAATATATGCAGAAGCTCATTATGACCTTCATACAATCTCAGAAACAAAAGAATTAAGGGGACCAAAGAATGGAGATGATAATCCTGAAATTATCTTCTTCCCATTATTTTGAGAAATGAACCCACTTGCATTAATACAAGATATCCTGTTACATTTCTACTGTTGCCATTTTTCCTCTCTATTTTCTTAATTCTATCAATGTAAACATACAAATTACCACCAGATGACAGCAAGCAGGTGGATTTGTCTTTCCTGCCATTGTTGGTGGATAACCACTATGGCAGAGAACTTCAAACTTGGCAAATTTAAGACTTGTGGACCAACTTCCAATTCTGGAAGTTAAAGTCCATAAGTCTTAAAGTTACCAGGTTTGGGGGTCCCTGCACTACAGGCAGCTTGACATTCAGAAATATACCAGATCAACTTGAAAGGCAAAGAGAGGACAGACATTCACAAAAACTGCACCAATTTATTTTATCTTAATCTGCAAAGGGAGGGAAGGAGAAAGGAAGGAAGGAAGGAATTCCGAACGTTTGCCATACATTCTTCACCATATCCGAGGTGCAAAAAAATTCATGTTGTCTCTAGATGTGAATCACAGATGGCTGTAAAAGCTCACAGAACATACTTGCTCTATTTCTTATTTAACCGTTATAATTCTTGCAAATGGTTTCCACTATAATATAGCAGGCTGATTAATAACCAGAAACGATGCTTCATTTAGGCATTGTTAATGAATAAAATACAATTGGTTGCGTTCACTTGAAATGTTAAGCTGTAAGTATCTTTAAAATAAACAAATACCATAAATCACAACAGTTGGCCCGCACAACATGAACCATCCCAAATGTAGAAACCAATGGGATACAAAGCATGGATCCATTAACTACCGCAAAGAAACAATAAAATTCACAGTTCTGACTGCCAACAAATAACTGAAATTTAAGCATCTTTCACAAAAAACATAGCATGGAAGAGACTCACTCTGCAGTCAAATAGAGAAAATAGATGCACTGTTTTCTTCTATTTGGGCTACTGAATCAGGACTACACAAAAACAAATAACAAGTGTTTCTTTTTTCTCTCTCCCCATCTATTGGTCACCTGGCTATTTTTAGACTAGATACAATAGCTAAACTATTGCCTCTCTTTTAAAAAAGCTATGTACTAAAACGTACATAAGACACCAAAATTACAAAATGAATTCAAACCATTTCATTCTCAAGGAGAATGTACCATTCTTCATCATACAATATGTGGATACCAGTTTTCTCAATAATTTGGCATGATTGCAGATTAGTTTTGGTTGCAAATGTTTTAAAAAGCAGATTGGATCTGGTCTCGAATAAAAGAAAAACATTGATTGCGTCATATATAATGTGCTACTTTTAAGAAAGACAACGTTACGTTTTCAAAATAAAAATAAGAATATTGACGTAATTGCCAATTCCCTCCCCCCCAAGCTTTCCAATTAAATCTTTTAAAATTCCCCTTCACATCTTCATATAAGCACATACAGGTTTCTTTCAAGGTAACCTTACACCAAAACCCCAAGTAAATAAGAACAATGACATCATGATGAAAGAAATATTATTTCCATACAGTAAGACTTCCTTTCCCCTCCAATTAAAAATATGATTGATTTCATAAAATATAATAAAACAACATATTTTGATTTGATATACTGAGATGGTGAACCTAGTGCACATGTGCCATTAGTAGCACATAGAGCCATATCTAGGGGCACATGAGATGTTACCTTATATCAACTCCAGCATGCATTTGTGCACTAGCCAGTTGATTTTCAGCCTTTAAGAGGGCAGGGGAGGGTATTTTCGGCCTTTCAGAGGCAAGGGAAGGGCACTTGAGTGCTGGGCAGCTGATTTTCACCCTTACAGAGGTCAGGGAAAGCCCTGGAGCCCATGGATGACAAAAGGTGGGACCAACGGGCCTGTCAGAAGTTTGTTCCCAAACTTCCAGCAGACCTGTTGCATCATTTTTCGCCCTCCCCAGACTTCAGGAAAACTTCTATACCTGTGGGTGGCAAAAAATGAGCCCAATAGGCCTACTGGAAGTCTGGAGTCTTCAATGAGGTCTGTACACATGTGCAGGGGAACAGTGCAATGGGTGCTGTATGTGTATGCATGAGAGGGAGGGCATTGCATTATGGGTGTGGGCATGCATGCACATGCTATCATGTGCCCACGCATCATTTTGGCACCCAATCAAAATGGGTGAACAGTGCGGTCAAGTAGAATGCTTGGCTACATAGCTAGAGGTATAACAAGCAGGAAGAGGAAGATTGTGATCCCGCTGTATAGAGCGCTGGTGAGACCACATTTGGAATACTGTGTTCAGTTCTGGAGACCTCACCTACAAAAAGATATTGACAAAATTGAACGGGTCCAAAGATGGGCTACAAAAATGGTGGAAGATCTTAAGCATAAAACTTAGCAGGAAAGACTTCATGAACTCAATCTGTATAGTCTGGAGGACAGAAAGGAAAGGGGGGACATGATCGAAACATTTAAATATGTTAAAGGGTTAAATGAGGTTTAGGAGGGAAGTGTTTTTAATAGGAAAGTGAACACAAGAACAAGGGGACACAATCTGAGGTTAGCTGGGGGAAAGATCAGAAGCAACGTGAGAAAATATTATTTTATTGAAAGAGTAGTAGATGCTTGGAACAAACTGCCAGCAGACGTGGTTGGTAAATCCACAGTAACTGAATTTAAACATGCCTGGGATAAACATATATCCATCCTAAGATAAAATACAGGAAATAGTAAAAGGGCAGACTAGATGGATCATAAGGTCTTTTTCTGCTGTCAATCTTCTTCTTTGATCAAATAAAGGTTTGCCATCACTGCTCCTTGAGTAAAACATATTTTTCAGGTATAGGCTTGACTATTGTCCCCTAAGGAAATGGAAATTGCATTAGCAAGGCACTCTTATCTATAAGTATTGTGATTGATCTCACCAACCTTGGAAGGCATTGGATCTGGTTATTGTATACATGGCATACTGCCAGAAATTCCAGGTCTGTAGAACAAGGCAATGCCAAACCGTTAAATATTGCTGCAGAGAAAACTGCGTGGTTGTGTTTTATTAGCTGACAAGCACTGAGTTTGACTACTGAGAGTTGTTTGCTTTTTAACCATAATGGCCTATATCTGGGACAAAAGGCAACT
Source organism: Erythrolamprus reginae (assembly GCF_031021105.1). NCBI lineage: Eukaryota > Metazoa > Chordata > Lepidosauria > Squamata > Dipsadidae > Erythrolamprus > Erythrolamprus reginae. Next base: position 118,852,633 of record NC_091953.1, read on the forward strand.
ACTGTGTTGTAATAACAGTCAATGTCCACCTTGCAGACTACAAATAAATAAGCACAAGGCTTAATATTGCTAGATAAAGTTCTCAGGGAGAAATTGTAAGAGAGAAGCTGTAAGAAACATCAACAGCGATAGTCCTTCTTTTCAAAATAAGTGAAACCCTGGCTTATTTTAAGTTAAGTGGAAGATGAGGGTTGCACATTAAAAAGAAGTAGGGCATTAATATGCATTGTACATTGCAAAGAGGTGTGGTTAAGGAGTTTAATTAAGAAGTGGCGAGGTGGCCTAAAGGTGGAGTTCTTGCCTATCAATTGGGAGGCTGTGAGTTCAATCCTTGGTAGAGGCAGATATTTTTCTTGCTGAATACACTGAGAATATATATGCTGAACAAAACTCCACATTGGTGATAGGAATGGCACCCAGCCATTAAAGCACTCTGCTAACTCCATTCAGTTTCCCAGACTTCACCCTGCAAGGGATTATGAGCCGGGATGGCGCAGCAGGTAGAGTGCTGTACTGCAGGCCACTGAAGCTGACTGTAGATCTGTAGGTCAGCGGTTCAAATCTCATCACTTGCTCAAGGTTGACTCAGCCTTCCATCCTTCCGAGGTGGATAAAATGAGGACGTGGATTGTGGGGGCAATATGCTGGCTCTGTTAAAAAGTGCTATTGCTAACATGTTGTAAGCCGCCCTGAGTCTAAGAAGAAGAGCGGCATAAAATCGAATAAATAAAATAAATAAATACCGGTAAATAGATTATGGGGTCATTAGATGAAAATGAATGAATTTAAACGTTGTTGCTTGGTTGTCTGGCCATTTTGAGGCTAGTAACTATTGCTGCACACACTTCAGAGATAACGGGTGACTCATCCTGTAGCAAAAATAGGAGAAGAAAAATATAGAAAATTGCCATGTGTTGAGTCAGGCCACTGGGCCACAACTTGACTGACCTCTGATGGCAGCCTTCAGCAGTGAAACTATAAAATGGAATGCAATTTTTTTGACAACCCTCAATTATCACAATAGAAATAGACCAGTATTCAAAGATGATCCAATCTAATTTTTTTTAAAAAAGAATGTCTCTTCTATTTCTCCAAGGAAGGGAAAGAGAGGGTGTGGCTAAATTATTCTTTTATCTTCATAAGGGTTTTTGAGAGCACAAAAGTAATGGCAATAACACCAGTCTAATGCACTCAAAGCATGCCTTCAACACAAGAAGTCAAAAATGAAAATGGGACATAGGGGTTCCTTATCTCTATAGGAACCTCCAAGTTATGTTATAGCCAATTTCGGTCAAATATACAATGAAAAATAAATGCTACTTAATTATACACAACAATCCATATGATATAAACAACAATCAGAGGAAGAGCTTAACTTCGTTGCATCAAAAAGCTACTAGGATCTGCCTTCTGTAAATTAACACAAAAATAAACTATTTATAGTTTTCATATATAAATGGATTTTTACCAACAACAATAATGCATCCAGGACAATCAATCAAATGCATTCAAATAAATGATAATTGAATCTGACATACCAATATGAAGGTACCTAAATTAACTGCCATATTTAGAATTATAACAAAGAAATATGGAGAAAGTACCTATATATAAGTATAGAAAAGCATCTCAGATCACGATCTAGTAGTACCTCATCAAGAAATCTCACTTCCAAAACATGAATTCAAAAATGCTACCTGTGGGCTGATTTTAAACACAATTTAGCTCAAACACATTCCATAATAAAGGACCATCTATGTTGACAAAAGACATGGTTGTCTTCTTAATCCTTGTAAAATGGTAAACCCATTAGTATTTTGTACCAGCTTAGTTTCATTCTTCAAATGTACTGATGAATGTACTATACTCCCACATGGTGACAGCATTTGCAATATCAATTTGCTTTCCCACCAATTTAGTATACCCTAGTAGTCACCGTATAACAATACATGCCTAAGGTCACGGTAATTTCAAAATGTGAAAACAATCAGGTGAAATTATCCATTGGTTGCCACATTCAAAAAAGATATGGCAATCTGGTCTATAGGTTTGTATAATCAAACAACCATAATATTATTTTTTCTGTTCTATCCATTTCATTGGCCTTATAGATTTATTTGCAGTTCCTTCTCAATGCATAGATTACATATATATATTTAGGGTACCCAGTTTAGGAGGACTGGGAAAATGAAATGAAAAGGGATATGTAAAGATGAACCCAAATCATCATAAAAACCAAAACTTCACCGTATTTAAACATTCTTTAAATTAAGTAGTATACTAATGAAATTTCACTTTTGCTCACTGGTTCAGTGATAGCTCAGCATCTTAGCTAACCAGTATAAAATCTAAATTATCAATCAATTGAGCTACTTGACAAAAAATATGTCTTTTTAACCCCATCATCAATACAGTATGATATTATTTCATAGCCCTAAAATACTTGCACAGATATTCTAAAAACACATCAAATATATTGCCATGAAAGTAAAATTTAATTTTTAAAAGTCATCCTAAAAATATGACTTCCTTAAGAATTATTTTTTTAATTGCTTGCTATAATTGGCAACAAAAAAGATGTGCCATTCAATCCACTAATAACTGGTTGTTTCAATTTAAATTTGTTACTGGCATTGAATTATTATAAACTCTGAATCATTTCTAAAGTTTTTATATATCTACTAGCCTGCCTGCCTGCCAATTATCAAGAAAAGGTGGGGCAGTGTGGAGAAAGATGAGAGATTTTCTAATTGAAGAACACTGATATATTTTCAGAAATTCTCCAGTTTTGGATATCCTAGGCTTTTGGTAGATATTGTAAGAAAAGGCATCAGTTTGTATGAGTTGCAGCTCATGAAAGCTTATACCTTTTAATATATATTAGCTTATATTAACATGAAAGCTTATACCTGTTAATATATATTAGAAAAGGTGCTATTACAGTCCTACTTATTGTCACAATTCAAAGTGTTGGTTATGACCTTTAAAGCCCTACATGGCATTGGACCAGAGTACCTCCAGAACCGCCTGCTACCGCATGAATCCCAGCAACTGATAAGGTCCCACAGAGTTGGCCTTCTCTGGGTCCTGTCGACTAAACAGTGTCGTCTGTTGGACCCCAGGGGAAGAGCCTTCTCTGTGGTGGTCCCGGCCCTCTGGAATCAACTCCCCCCGGAGATTAGAACTGCTCCCACCCTCCTTGTCTTTCGTAAACTACTCAAGACCCACCTATACCAGATTTGAGACATCTTTCCCCCAGGCTCCTTATAATTTATGTTTGGTATGTATGTGTTGTCTGGTTTTAATATGATAGGGTTTTAGTTATTTCTTTTAATATTAGATTTGTGCCACTCTAATATTGTTTTATCATTGTTGTGACCGCCCCGAGTCTTCAGAGAGGGGCGGCATATAAATCTAATAAATAATAATAATAATAATAATAATAATAATTATTATTATTATTATTATTATTATTATTATTATTATTATTATTATTATTATTATTTTCTTTTAATTGAAAATTAAAACTGATATTCCCAATAATTCTCATATTCCTAGACTATCCATGTAGAATACTTAGTTATGACAGTTTTTGCATCATTTGTAGAAGTGGCCATAATTGCCTTTGCTCACTGAACATAACAATCTATAAATCATGATGTATGAACTATGATTCAAACAAGGAAATACAACATCAAACAAATCATATTAAACTGACCAGGTTTGAACATGATGAGTCAGTTCTGAATCGTTGCATTTCTTAAAAGACAGTTTGAATAGCCCACTTTGCAATGTTAAATCAGGATTAGTCCAGCCTTGCTCAAACTGGACATCCTCTAGATGGGTAGACACTCAGAATTCTCAATGATTACCATCCTGTTTATAGTGCTTCTAGGAGTTGCAAATGAACACATCTGGAAAATACCCAGATTAGGAGAAATGGAGGTTGTATAAGATTGTTTATCAATCTGTACCTCCAGAGCGCTGCCTTGCTTCTGGCTCAGTCTGGTTCTTAGAACCAATAGCGCTGGCAGCAGGAGTCTCCGCCCACCTGCCAGGGATGCTTCTGTGCAGAAGCGTCATGTGCAAGCGCACATGCGAACCAGTGGCAAAATATTTTACAACCCACCACTATTACACTACAATTTTTGCACTTCAGTTCTCTAGCCAGAAAACATTGACTATCAGTATCATCTGATGCTGAGAATGAATGTTTATTATTATTATTATTATTATTGTTGTTGTTGTTGTTATTGTTATTGTTATTGTTAGTGTTACTGTTAGTGTTACTGTTATCGTTATCAGCATTATTAGCATTATTATTATTATTATTTATTTATTTATTTATTTATTTATTTATTTATTATTTGGATTTGTATGCCGCCCCTCTCCGAAAACTCGGGGCGGCTATTATCATTATTATTAGCATTATTATCATTATTATTAGCATTATTATCATTACAACTGTTCCCTCAATTTTCGAGGGGGATGCGTTCTGAGACCTCCCACGAAAGTCGAATTTCCGCGAAGTAGAGATGCGGAAGTAAATACACTATTTTGGGGTATGAACAGAAGCCTTCCCTTAACACTTTAAACCCCTAAATTACAATTTCCCATTCCCTTAGCAACCATTTAGATTATTACTCACCATGTTTATTTATTAAAGTTTATTTTTAAAAAAAAATATTAAAGGGAGACGAAAGTTTGGCGATGACATATGATGTGGTATAGGGGGGAAAAACAGCAAAGTATTTTTTAATTAATATTTTTGAAAAACCGTGGTATAGGCTTTTCGCGAAGTTGTGGGAATTTTGAACTGGGAAGGGATAGAAATGGTTCCAATAAATATTTCTGATTGCACCACAATATACAATTATGGAGAGAGAAAAAGTTACCATCATTGGAAAATTTGCTTTGGCAGAAGTTTCACATCCTTCAATAGAAATTCAATGAACAGGCATTCAAGAAGTGTATATACTTTGAAAGCAGCAGTGAGTTGTTCCCGGTTGGGCCCAATTCTGTGAACCAGTAGCACCAGTCACAGGAAGCTCCACCCGCCCACATGCAAAAGAGGAGCAAAGGGTTTTAGAACCCACTACTGTTTGAAAGATATCCCTCTTGCACATTTCTTACGATTCTTGGCCTATATATTTCACCTGCAAATATTAGGAATGCATTTTGGGGGCAGGAGGGGGAGATAATTTGATCAAATCATCCTTGGAACAATGCTGCAGAGCAGCACTGTAATTCTAAAAGGTCAGGATGAAGTAGCTGCCCTTTCGGTTTGTAGCCAGTAAGAGTAGCTGCTACGCACACTACTTATGATTGAACCAAGGTGGCTGATCAAATGAGATCAGCCACTCCTTGACATTACATCAAAGCGCGGAGGGGGGAGGATCTGTAAAAATATTTGCTTAAGCTGGCCAGGCATATGCTTAAAAATATCCACTGGGTACTCTAATATTCTTTATTATTATTATTATTATTGACAGTGCAAGATTGCAGGAAATAAATGGATAGGCAGCACACATAGTATGCATCAAGGAGAACCAGCATATTTTTTTAAACTTCTTTATCAACATACAGTATTATTGAGAGCCCATTTGGTGTAGTACTTAAAAGGCACTAGGCTCGGAACCAGAAGACCATAAATTCTAGAACTGCCTTAGGCACAAAGCCAGTTGAGACAATCACTTTTTCCTAGGAAGAAGGCAATGGCAAATGCTTCTGAAAACATACACGGATTAAGGTATTTCAGGCAGTTATTGCCTATTAAGACTGACTTGGAGGCACAAAAGTAAGCAAACAAGGCTGTTATTCCATTTCTGCTTTAAGCTGGTTCATATATATATTGGCTTCCAGGATGCCCATGACAAAATGCATGTCGCAGTATCAAGATAGAAAATATGACTTTAGCAACCGAGTTGTTAATGCATGGAACTCACTACCGGTCTCTGTTGTTTTATCACCAAACCCCCCAAATCTTCACCCTTAGACTATCCACTGTTGACCTCACCTGATTCCTTGGAGGTCAGTAAGGGGCTTGCATAAGTACACCAGCATACCTACCATCCCTATCCTAAGTTTCTCTCTTATTAGTATGAATATCATGTATATAAACAGTGTTATTTCTTTGTATACTATCAACACGTACTTGACAAAAAATAAATAAATAAGAATACAAGCACCTAATGGAAAGATGTGTCGTATGATTTGACAAACATCGGTCATCATTTTACCCGTTATCTTTGCTAGCTGCAAAGGCCTACAACCATGACACAATGCTATGTATAGCATCTTCCTGTGCAAACTGATTTCAAGAAAGCTGAGGTCTGCAGAAGCATATTTTGGCCATCATTATGCATACAAATATTTGTCCATCAGGTATTACATTCACTTACTCCATTCCATGAAGTTTTCTGTGGTTTGTTTAATTAAAAGAAAAATCAAGGTTTAATTGTGACACACAACTTTCACCAACTATCTTGGCATGGAATTTGTTTTGTAATAAATTGCTTCTAATGTGATGCCCCTGTAATAAATCTTTTGCCATTGTTTCCAATTATTTCTGATTTTTATGTAACTATCCATAACATATAAGCTTGTATCCATTTTTTTTTACAAAAAGCTCTTTCTGTATCCATTTAAGACAACTTCTTCTTCTCCTCTTCCTTCTCCTCCTCCCCTCCTTCTTCCTCCTCATTCCTCCTCCTCCTACTACTATTTCTACTGCTACTTTCTAAAGAATAGCAGAGAGCAAGTCTCTACATACTGCTGTAATTTAGAGACTTCAATACATGTGGTACAAAATGTATTTCTAGTTTCTTCCATTATGTTCTAATAACTACCTAACACGATCTGAGACTTCTTTTTTGCTACTTACTATTTATTTGGTTAGGATTTCCCGAGCAATGATTTATTGTGGTTTCCTTTCAGTAGTCTTTGTCCGCCTTAATTTAACTAAAGATTAAGACAGCCTCGTAACAAACCTTTTACATGACAGCATTTGTATTATAGATGTGCTTTTTTTGTATGCTAAGATACCAAAGTGCTCACTAAATTATGGCAAACCAAAAAGTTCTCTTAGGAAGAAATCACGTTACAAACATTGATCATTGCAATGGGTCTCTTTTCCCTCTCCCCCCAAACACACACATATCTTGGGGCTCTTGAATATAATAAGCTTTCCCTTATAAAGGTCCAAAAGATTGATTCCTCACCAAAAGACAACGCCAGTGTATGCATCACAAACTATTTAAACCCATTCACACTAATTCTTGTAAACCTAAGTATGTACTGAGTATGCATCATTTAATACCCCATAAAATACAATCGATTAGTGAAAAGGGGCATGCATAAGTATACCTTTGTGCCTACCGTTCCTGTCCAAATATCTTTTTTATCTTTTCTATCTCTACTTTATACTTATATTATGTTAAACATACTACAATACAATACTATATTTGTACAACAAATAAATCAAATAAATAAAATCAAATATAGCAAAAGATTTCTGTTCTCCGAAAAACTATTGGGATATGTTTTCAGTGATAAATCGGATATGACAATGTCAACAATCAGCATCCTTAAATGCTGGCATCTGGCATCTCTGCAATTAGTAACTGACCTTTAGCACCCAATACAAAACGAAACATATCCTTTTATCAATTTGCCATCTTTCTTCAGTCATCCAACCAAAATAAAGCATTCATTTGACAACCCAGTTTTGAATTGTGATCCCCCCCCCCCGGACAATCAGTGAGAACTCCAATATCAGCAGTGAAAACATTTTTGTTGTTTTTTGACATGGGATAATAACAATTGATGGATCTGACTAAGGTCCCATTCAATCTAGTATCAGCATCAGACAATCACCCAGGAGATACCTTTGAAATCTCAGAAGACCTTTTGCATTCTCAATCTGTTGGTCTTTAAGTAATCATGCCAGAGATATCAAGCCAATTAATCCAGTTTTCCTTTAAAACTATTTTAAATGATGGCCGTCATCACTGTAGACGGCAACAAGTTTTGCAGTTTAACCCATTCACTGTGCACAGAATATTTTATTTCCCTGATTTGGATCTTCCTAAATTTCATTTCAGTGAATAAATCTGCAAAGAAAGAAATCCTTTCTGGTCACATTTTCCACATCAAGCATAATGTTAAACACTTCTATCAAATCTCCCTTAGGATTTGCATTCTAAGTGAACAACACACAAAAGCTGTAATTTTTTCTCTCTCAAAGATTCACCTCCAATAACTTTTCACATCTACATCTTAGAAAAAAAGAAGAAACGGTATCTCGTTCACATCTTTAGATAGCAAAATATTATGCTCAGGCTAGTTTCCATAATCATATTTAAATGTGTTGGCTCCAGAAATATATTTTCATGATACCGTATGATTGTTTGGTTCTGGTTTTCAGTCAGGTAGGAAAAGGAGAAGAATGTAGAATTATCTCTGCAAAACAAAATAATACATCCTTTGTAAAAAAAAAAACCCTATTGTATATTTTATGAACCTCATTTGTGAGAAAAGCATCAAACCAATATGCCAGACAGACAATTCATATAGGGAAAAAAATAACCCAATGAAATGATCTTCTCTTTCACAAATTGGAAAAAAAAATGCACCTGAAATATCTTTTAACCAATTTCTATGCGGAATGGTCAAGAAGAAATAAAATTAAAAGTAGAAACTGCAGGATCGCATTTAACTTCACAAGTATCCCTTCAGAATAACTGGATGTAAAGCCTTATAATATTTTAATCCTTTTGCAGCATTGGGGAGTGGGGGGGAGAAGATAATGTTGTTCTGGATAACATGTCACTGGAAATAAATAACTGAACATGAGGTAAAGATTATTTCATTTCCTTCCGTTTGAAATTGTTATCAAGTATTTATTTATAAAGTTGGGGTTTTTTTCCTTAAAAAAAATATACATGTGCTGGAATACATAGAAGACATCCTGTCCCTTCATACAGTTGAATCTGTATTTATGGATATGTTTGCCACTGCTTGGTTTTCAAAGAAGAAAGGATGAATACATCATAAATAGATTTGAACAGTCCACTGTACGGCCTTTCAAGATGCTGGGGCAACAGAGAGATCTCTTCAAAGGCAATTCTACTTGAATGAATGATTTGAAATGGACTTCAGCAACTGCCAACTGCTAAGCTGTTTTGCCAGTGTCATTTAAACAAAATGAAACGTAATTCTGCCACCCTCCTGCTCAAGTAATAATAACAATAATAATAAAATAGGTTTCGAGGAAGGACTCGATAGATTGATAACAAATGCCAAATCCAGTCTAAACACCTGGCTAATAAAATAATCCTAATAATAATTTAAAAAATTACACCTCCCTCATTGAGTTAGCAAAATTATTCAATCTACTGTGAGACTCATAAAAGTAATTATTAATGAGAAGCCACAATTCAATATATCTCATATAGTTTTTTTTCATTTTAACTGCATTTTTATTATTTTTTGGGCTTTGTATGTGAGGTTTTATCATTTGAACTGTTTTTTTTCCAAACACTCCTGGGATTCGCCAGGGCTCCGATTGCGTTGCAAATCAGAGAATGCCACATTACTCTTCTGAGCCAATCGTAGACTGTGATAAAACTACCTCCTTGTGTGAAGTGGAAAAACCCAACAAACCTAATATTTTGGCCAAGGAGGAAGCTTTCCCTCAAAAAATGTGGAAGCAGTTGTGATAGGTAAAGTTGTAGTCAGATGTTTCATATATGCCTCAGGATTCAATTCAATTCAATTCAATTTATTAGATTTGTATGCCGCCCCTCTCCGAAGACTCGGGGCGGCTACAACTCTATAGCTCCTAGAAAGCTGAAATATCTTTTGAGGATGAAGAACACCTAACCTTTAATAGAGATTTCATCTTCCTGGTCATCACAGACACTAAAAAGATGAAATTGTTCAGGACAGCAATTAGAATTTATCCATACTATCATCTCTACTGGCCATTACACACATTATACAGCAACAGCCACTAAGAGCCATCAGTTTTATGCAGAACAAGGAATTGCCATCATTCCTAGCAGGTTGCCAAATGCAGTCGTATGATATTCATGTCTAAACATTTCTTTTATCACATTTTAGTCTATGGCTAAGAAAACTCTTCCATTCACAAGGAACCCTCAAACATTGAAGGAAATGCTACCATATATGTGAGTGTTTATGTATGTGTGCGCGCATATAAAAATAGGAGCTACAATAAAATATTTCCTTTTTTGTATATATTTCAATAAGTTATTTTACTACCCAGTTATGGATCATATATCTCTGAACTCTTTATTGATTTGTCCACATTCTGTGGTGATTCTTTTGAGATCATAATATTGATTTTTTAATCAAAAGTCCAGAAACATACAAATACATCCTCTTTTTTTCCTTTTTTTCCCCTTTTCTTTAAAAAAAAGGGTGGAAGGGAAAGAACAAAATGCCTTGTGAATTCAGGGTGTGCTAACCTTGTCCCAAATACCAATCAGACCCATGATTCGTGGCTAAAAATGGGATTTGGTGCCCTGCATTATTATTATTTTTAAACCAAGGGAGAATTAAATTGTGAGCAGTGCATATCCAAAATAAAATAACAGGATAAAGTGGATAAGACCTTTTTTTTCCCTGTTTTGACATCCAGCTCAATGATACCCTTTTGTTTTACAGATGCCAATGCTTTCTTTAACAAAACAACACACCGCATAAAGTGATGAGAGAACAAAAACTGTGCCTATTTTCACTCAATCAATTGGTTCCTATGGGCTGTAAAAGAGAGAGAGAAATAGCGATCTAGAACTATGAACACTCCTTTCATTACTTTCCCCCAAAGCTGCAAATCCCTGTGCCAAGGCAATTTGCCTTCCAACAAATGAAGCAAAGGCAGGTTGGGGAGGAAAAGGACACAGAGGGGAAGCAGGTCACCATTGTATTTCTTTGTGTGTGGTTATTAAATACAAATGATCTCTAGGAGAAAGGACGGGAGGAAAAGAGATCTCAAAACTGACTGAACGTGGTCTGTTTTTCCAATACTTCGAGGTAGTCCGGCTCTGCATTTAGCTTTGCTTTAAGCTCCAGATATTCGTTCCTGCTGGGCTCTACATAAACAGTGCTTGGGGGAGTGTAGAGCACTGTTTCCCGGAGCCTACTGTCCCCCGAGCCGGAATGCAAGTAGGGGTGAGGCGGGCGCCTAATGTCATAGTTAGGGGAATAGGTGTAGGCAGTTGGAGGGAACTTAGGGTACTCAGGAAGGTTACTGCCCCCCAAGGTGGAAGAAGGGTGTTTGTCAGGCTCCAGAATGCCCCTGTAAAAATGATCAGCATCCTGAACAGGGGAAAGCAACTCGTCCCGAGGTTCAATGGTGCTGACACTGTATGTGGGGTTCCGGAGGGATTCCTCTTGTCCCCCTGGAGCTGTGGGAGGTGGCCCCAAAACTTGTGAGGGAGGAGGGGGTTGGGGCTGGAGATGATGATTACTGTAGGTCACCTTGAGCTCGTGAAGATCTTTGTAATCCTCACCCGCATTGCCCTCCCTGGAGCGGTAGATGGGGTTCTTGCACATGTGGCCTAAAGGATGAGGGATGTACTCATAGACGTGTCCTGCTGGGGTTTTCACCTTAGGCAAAGCTGGACCACCACCTCCTCCTCCTCCTCCACGGTGAAGATGCTGTGGATGTTGCTGGTGATGTGTGTGGAGGTGAGAATGGGGAGTTCCCCCTCCTGTGTACACGCTATACTGCATGTTGAAGGAGCTCACATCTGAGTTGTTGGTGCTGGCATGGTCACCTTGAACCTTTTTCCTACGTTTCATAACCAGCACAAAAAGACCTGCAGCCACAAACACAGACATGATGAAGACTAGCAGTAAGCTGAGAATCAGCACCGATAAAGGCACCGTGGAAGAAGAGGAAGAGGAGGAAGAAGAGCCACCAGAAGGTGATGCTGAACTGTCCTCTTCCATGGTGCTATTGAACTGCCCCGAATTGGAGAAAGAGGTGGTCCTTGCTGGTCCCTGCATGGATGATGGAGTGGGTGTGGAAACAATGATGTCAGAATAGTCTGGACAGAGCAGCTCTGGTTTGATGTTCCTCATATAATTCTCAGCAAATTTCTTAGGGGATTCACAGATTACCTGGTCCACAAGGACTCCCGTGTTGAGTTGTTCAAGCCATAACTTCATGCCCACCACATCACATGTACAATCCCATGGATTCTCATGAAGATCTATCTGCAGCAAGGATTTTAGTTGATCAAGCACCCCACTTACAGGAAGGTAGGAGAAATGATTGCTCCGCAGATTTAATCTATAGAGTGTTAAGCCAGAAAAGATGCCCACATGTAAAGATCTCAGCAAGTTGTTGTTGAGAAATAAGAGCTGTAAATTGGGCACAGGATCAAACGTGCCCGTCTCAATCTCCCGGATAACATTATATTGCAGGAAAAGGTACTGCAAGCTCTGAAGCCCATAAAAAAGCTCCGAATTCAATTTTTCAATACGATTCCCATTCAGATAGAGCCTCCGCAAATTAGTTAAATCTCCAAAGGCCCGGTCCTGAATGACCGAGATACGGTTATTACCCAGGTGGAGCAAATCTAACCCAGTAGCATCCAGGAAATCTGACCTGCGCACCAGGGCAATGTAGTTCTCAGTCAGGTACATCTTCTTGGGGTTATACGGTTTGGGTTGGAGCTCTGAGATGCTCTCAATCTTCCTTTCTTGGCAGTTGACATTGAGGCCCAAGTCAGATATCTGTAGGTTGCAAGTGCAAGCTGTAGGACACTCCAAAGGCACCGGGGATTTGGTCTGGTAAGCAATGCTAGGGCCGTAATTGCTGTATCCCAGATCCTTGGAGGGCAATCGAGAGGTGGGACGCACCCTAGACTTGTTAGGCTGGCGTGTCCCTTTGGGTTTCAAGGGTGTTTTGTAAACAACTGAAGAGGAAGTAGCCACAGAGTTTACAGAGGCTGGAGTGGTATGAAAATACCCTGTAGTACTTAGTGGGGTTTGTGGTCTCATTTCATAATCTGAGATAAGTCTCCGAGGGCAAAGCTCCTGTTTGGAAACCTCATCCAAATCTCTCCCGTGTAACCGGAAGGGAGTTTCACACACTACATCCCCCACCAAGGCTGAATAGGATATGCTGTCCAGCCAATCCTTGAGAGAGATCAGTTCACAGGAGCAATTCCATGGGTTCTCTTCCAGCTGCAACTCCACCACCTTATCCATGTGCTGCAGAAGGCCCAGGTATGGCAGCAGTTTCAGTCGGTTGCCCCTAAGGTCAAGATGAGTCAAGGGCACAAAGCGGAACAGATTGTTGGGCAACGATGAGAGGAGATTGTCATTCAGGATCAGCACCTGTAGCAGGTGGAGTTTGCTGAAGGAGTTGGGTTCAATGGCACTGATATAATTGTAATCAACTTGAAGATACTCCAAGCTCTCCAGGCCTACAAAAGTGTCATCTCTCAGTATCTCCAGTTTGTTGTTGTTGAGGTGCAGCCTCCTTAAGCCCCTCAGACCATGAAAGGCTCCTGTTTCAATGTCTTGTATATCGTTGCCCCCCAAGTGCAAAATAGAAGCCCCACTGTAGTTAACAAATTGGTTGGGGTAGAGCCGGTTGAGAAGATTCCCAGACAGCAGGAGATGATAGATGGAGAATCTGGGAGGACTAATCTCAGAAAGACTAATGATGCCCCGGTTCTCACAGCTCACCGTTAAGAGGCCATCTTTCTCCTCACAGGGACATTTATTGTCACAGATCTCGCCATAATATTCGATGCTCTCTGCCCAGGCCAGGACAAGAGACGTTAAAGCAAAAGTGATGGTTTGCACCATCCAGATACGCATTTTTCTGTTGAGATCCTGCTCCTGAATCACCGTAGAGCAGCAAGCATACATGTTATCTCCTGCAAAAGGCAAAAAGAGAACACAAATACCAGGCTGTCACAAGCAGGGAAATCTAGTCATGACACTGTTAGAAGTCAAAACACAGGTAGAAGAAGGCAAATGAGACTTGGCTTCTCTTTGCCAAGAACCAAGACTTCTGATTTTAGAAATGTTAGATCAACAGACATTTTCTCAGTTGCAGCTTTTCGAGATTCCCAAAGGGAAGTCATTGTCTGTCAGTGAAACCCTTTGGCTTCCTAACCCTAGGAATGCTTTCCTACATCATTCCAATTTGTTCCCCCATCCTAATACACACACACCCTCACACTCTCTCTCTCACACACACATGTACAATATGTCCATAAATATACATAAAATGGCTGTCAGTTTAGTTACTCAGTTCTAATGAGAACAGAAGAACCATTTTATAAGCCTTTCATCCTCACTATTATCCATCTCGGTTTTTGCTTGGTTTCCTGCCCCGGTTCAGAACCTTTTTAGTCTGAACAGCTCTCTCCAAGGGAAAAGTACCCCCCACTTTTTTCTTTTTTCTTTTGCTAAAACAAATCTCTCAATCTCAATCTATGTCTCTCTCTGTTTCTCTCTATGTCTGTCCCCCCCCCCCAATTTTGGTTTTTAAAAAACATTTAAATGCCATTGCAGGCTTCCTGCTATAATATTTACAGAGAGTTTATCTCTGTAAGTCTATGTATGCCTTTTTATAACAGCAATACCTGAAATAGAAGTAGCTTCTCAAACACCTGATACCCTATAATCCTTTTTGCTCGGGGGTGCCTATATAATCAAATGCTCAGAGATTAAAACTTAATTTAAAACTCATAATAAAGGAAAATACCAGAGCTGGGATTCCTTAAGTAAGTAATTCAATTTATGATCTCCATCATATCATTTTTTTAAAAAATAAATGAATGAATAAATAAAAGATGGGGCTAGACAATGATGAAATACTTACAAATTCTTATCAGAGTCTAATTCTCTGAAAAAGCCTCATCATCACTCACTCGCTTCTGCTTTAATCAGTTGGTAAGTAAGTTATTTTCACAAAAGCATTGGTGGAAAGGCAGTAACACTGCACAAATGCTTTCACATAGAGGCACAGGGAGACTATATGCTTGGAGATACAAGTATTGTCTTTTAAATGATCATCCAGAACTTCTCATGCAGGCTAGAACTGGGTCTATCCCTGTGGCCTCAACAATAACTAGTATCTGATTTCCTATAGTTTTGGTAACTGTATTCTATATTCTATTCGAATGACCATGCAATAATCTAAGTCACTTTGAGGGGACCCGATGATGGCCACCAAGAATTGGAAATGTTGGAGCTTTCTCGGTTGCTGTCCTTCTGAGAAGGCAATTTCAGGCAGATGGATGGAGCAATTCCACCCAAATCCATTTCTTTGCACCCCCATTTTGACCCACAAACATAGCCAGTGTCACTGAATTGCATTCTGGCAAATAGCATGCCCTGTTCTCCACCCCCAACCCCTACACCTTCTCCATCTCCCAATGGAAAATACTTCTACTCTCTGAACGCAATAAGTTATAGGAACGGGCGAATAAATCACCATAAATCACCCCATCATCAATCACCCTGTTTTCCATGCATTTGCGGCTGGAAGGGTGGGTTGGCTGTTGTGATTTGTTAGATCGAGGGCTAGGTGGCATTTGCTCAGATCAAATTTTGTCCCAACTCCTAGTCTCCTCTATTCCCAGTCTTGGAGATTCCTTCCTAAGCTTTCCTTGGGGTAGATAGACAGAAGAGACATGTGGCTCTGATTATTGAGTTTACAGGTTCCAGTTCAAGGATTTCGTAGCAGTGCCCAAGCAGGTTAAGGAAAAAAATGTTTGTTCTCCAAGGTTGTTTTTTTTGGTACCGACTCTCTGCATCAAGCAAAGAAATAGAGAGGAGGGGGTTGCAAAAAAAGAAGAATCAGAGGAAGAAAGAAGCAACCCTGCACTTCTAAGACAATTCCCAGCTCCACTCCAGTCATCCATCCCTGGAGTGACTAATTCCCTTGGTCCAAAGAAGAAGTAAATCTCAAATAAATCAGCAGCCAAGCAACCCTTTACCACCCTTCTCCCCCACCCTAACTCCTTGCAAATCTTTATTAAAAGGAGAAACTAGGAGAATGTAGATGTCCTTTCCCACTTGCCAAACAGTTGCTGAGGGGTGGGAAATAAAAGTTAAAATGTAGCATCCAGAAAGGGATGCTTACAGATTCGGCTGAAAAAGCTGGTGAAAGGGGGAGGAAGAAGAGGAGGAGGAGGAAGAGTGAGCCTGCTAACTGGAACAGGGGTATCGGATTCGATCTCCTTCTGTTTCTTTTGATCTCTCTCGGAAACGGGGAAGGGTCGTTCCTTTTTCCTCGCCGCCCATCCTTTCCAATGGCCCCTCTCTTCCAATGGTGGGTGGGTGGGGAGGGGGGAGGTTAAGAATCTAATCATGCCTCCCCTCTGGATACCGCACTGGAGCAGCTGCGGTTCGCCACTTGCAAGCGAAAGCTGCTTTCCCAGTTGGGAGCTCTTGTGTGGTGTTTGGTTCTGGAGAGGGGTGGGTGGGGGTGGGAAGGAGAGGGAATGGGGGTGGGTGGGTGAAATGGGGGAGGGAGGAAGGGGAGCCGGGAGCAACCGGGAGACGCGGATCAACGCTCTCTCCCTCCCCAACCCCGCTAGCCCCGTTTCCTCCACCACCACCCCCTTCGCTACTTACGGAGGTTGAAATCTCCAGGGCCCCAGCATTGTTGCAACCCCCGAACGCTACGCCGGCTGGCTCGCTCGCTCGGCCGGTGTTGCAAACCGCCCAGGCAGAGGTGGGGAAAAAAAAAAAGGAAGGCGGTGGGGAATGCAGTCGCAAAGGCTGCTTCGCCAGCGAGGGACACATACGCGCGCGCGCGCACCCGCGCGCGCGCGCACACACATACACACAAGTACAGCCTTGCACACAGACTAAGGCGCCCTCTTTCCAGGTCTCCCCCCCCCAGCGCCCCCGTCGCGCACACATAGATAAACGCAGCTGCGGTGACGGGGGGGGGGGGGTTGGCTCCCGAAGCGCTTCTCCCCCCCCCCCAAATAGCGGAAACTGGAAGGAATTTTTTTGGGGGGGCACGAACTGGGGAGACGGGGAAGGGCGAGGCGGAGAGAAGGGAGGTGGAGTGGGAAGGGGAGGAGAAACGGAGGTGGGGGGGTTGCAAAGAAAATTGCCGAGCAGTATAAAGAGGGGGGGGGGTGATCTGGGTAAGGAAGGTGTGCGTGGTGCTGAATGACAAGCAGGGGGAAACGGCGAGCGGATCCGGTCTCGGAAGTAAAACGCTAAGCGGAGCCGATCCGCGTAGCCCAAGGGGGATCCGGAGAGCCCGCCCCCCACCCCCATCCCACCGGGGAAAGGAAGGGAAAGGGTTTGGAGTTATTTTGAGGAGGGTGGTTGTGTTTTCCCCCCCCCCAAAGACGTCAACAGCTGGAAACGTAAGGACGCCCCGTTTGGGAAAGAGGTCCAGGAATCTCTACTTAGAAACCAGGATCGATTTGGGTCAGAGTTGGCGGTGAGGGAGTAAGAGATGGAGCTGGGGGAAAATGGAAGGAGGGCAAGACGTGAATGGGGCCTGGGAAACGGGGAGGGGGATCTGGGATACGGATATATATATCCATCCATCCATCCATCCATCTATCTGTCATCTATCTATTTTTCTATCATCTATCTATCATCTATTTTTCTATCACCTATCCATCCATCCATTTATCTAACTATCTGTCTATCTATCTGTCTATCTATCTATCAGTCTATCTATCTATCTGTCTTTCTATCCATCCATCCATCCATCTATCCATCCATCCATCCATCTATCCATCCATCCATCCATCCATCTATCCATTCATCCATCCATCCTGGCACTCCATTTACTTCCCTATATTTTAGGGTGCTACGTGCCGACCGATTCAGACGGAGTAGAGAGCCCCCCAAGGGAATGGGAGTGTATACGCGGGTCTGCGTGTGAACTACAGGGGGCGTCGGGTACCGAGAGGAGGAAAGCGTGGGAAGGTCCAAGAAACTTAACTGCGGGGGCGCGCGAGTGGGCTCCCAAGGTGCGGAAAGACGGAACCCTGCGGGGAGGGGCGGTGGAGAGGGGGAGTCACTGTAATCGAAATGAAGAGGGGCGCTGGGTGTGTGTGGAAGAAAATATAAATGGGGGAAAGCAGACGTGGAATTAAATGGGGAGGGGGGAGGGCGAGGGCACCACCAGCGCATCCTAAAAACCATCTGGATGAGCCGCATCTTCCAGCCTTCGTTTCTCTCGCACCCTCCGCGGCATCCCCAGCGCCCCAGCCCGCTGGCGGTACTCACACTTTCCGCGCAAGAGGTCAACTTTCTCCGAGGCTCAGCGAAGGGCTGAGCCGTTGCCCTGCTCCACCTCCACCTCCTCTTCTTCCTCTTCCTCTACCTCCTCCACCGGCTGCCGCTCTCAACTCTCGCCGTCTCCCCTTCGTCCTCGCACCATTTCCCAGCGCCCCGGATCGAAGGCGCTCGCAAAAGCCGTGCCCGAAAAAACCAAATCCGGCAAGCCTTTCCTTTAAACCTCCTCTTCTTCTTCTTGGAGCGCGCTCTGGACATGGTAGGGCTGGCGACCAGGGCGCAGGGAATCCGTTTTCCCCGGCGGCGGCGGTGGTCCACGCCGATTCCCTCGCAGGAGCTTCCTCCGCGGGCTCCCTTGCAGAGGAGGCTGAGCCCGCGGACTCTGCTTCTCCGCCCTGCCCTGCTGCATCCCCCCTTAGAGGAGCCCGACCGCCTGTCCCGCTAACCGTAGAAGGGGATGCCCGCCGTGAGCCGCTCAACCTCGCCCCCCGATCCAGGCTTCTTCCGAGGCGCAGCGCAAGCACTTGAGCATCTCTCTCTCTCTCCCAAGGACGGGAAACTCAGAAGCCGCTCCTTGAATTTAGAGCTGCTTTGGTCCCAGCCAAGTACTGCGGCGTCAACTTGCCTTCGTCTCTCTCTCTGTGTGTGCGTGTGTTCTTTCCTTCACTAGCCGAGGAAGCTAAGTAGGAGGGGAAGGATGCGCTCCGGAAAGTGAGAGTTAAAAAAAAAATAGGGGGAAGGGAGGGAGACGCTTTCTCCTCCCGGAGCTGGTGGCGGAGCTGCCACACTCGAAGTCGAACCGGTAGGATCGGATTCGGAAGGGAAAGTAAGCCAGAAGCAGAGGCGGAGAAGGGCGGCTTTGCCGGCCAATAGATGGCAGTGTTATGCATCGAATGGACATTTTTCGGGATTCGACTTGCAAGCTCCCACCCCCCATCTCTAAACACACACAAACACGCACACGAATCCCTCCCCCCCCCCGCGCGCTATTTTAATGACGGTGCTGATAGGCATCAGTCTTGCTGCGTGCTTTTACAGCCAGGAGTGTTTAAGGCATGGGCTGTGCGGCCCTTGGATGCCAGGGAATCAGAGGCTGTCCAGAAGACCTAACCCTTTGAGGGCGGTGGGGAGAAGAAAGAAAGCAACAAATTGTCCCCCTTGCTCGCCCTGCTTGAGTGACCCTTATCCTTTCCCTGCCAGCTGGCAATGAATGCAAGAGAGAAATGGAAGTTAATTTAGAAGCTGATTGGCTCAAAGCTATGAGCAAGTCTTTGGATGCAGAGTGCTGATTTTTGAAATATCTCTCTAAGCCATTTTTTTCTTTTTCTTTTTTGTAAATGTCAAAAACGTTAAAGTTTCGGGTCAGCTTAAAAAATACTCCTTCCCAATAATGCTGATGTTTAATAGTTTTTTTTAAAATGTTGAATCTGGGCATGTTATAAAAGGTAGAAGGATGTGAAATGAAACGAGTGCCCTAGTTTTTAAGGGCAGAAAATGCATATGCAGAGTCCTGGTCTTCAGCTTAAATAGAAAGATGAGATGTCTACTGATGCACACTCACTCAGCAAGAGAGAGAGAGAGAAAGAGAGAGGGGGAAGAAGGGAAGAGAAGGAGGGGGAGAGGGAGAGTAAGAGAGACAGAGGGAGGGAGGGAGAGGGGAGAAGAATGCACCTGGCAGAAATGTAGGACATTTATGAAAAGAAAGATAAATGATTCCAGATATGTAGGTTGCTTCCTTCATGGATTGTCATTGGTTTTGGACATCTGGAATCCCTCTTGCTTGTTCTGCTTGTGGATCCTGTAAAAATTATTTTATTTTTTTTTTATTTATTCTTTGTCCAATATACAATACATATGGAAGAGAATAGACATTAAGTAATATATATAAAGATAGAAAGTAAAAAAGAAGAGAAGTAGATGGGAGGGAGAGAATATATATGATATAAGAGATAGGGAGAGAATATATATGATATATGATATAAGGAAAGGCAATTGGACAGGGGACGATAGGCACATCAGTGCACTTATATACGCCCCTTACTGGCCTCTTAGGAACCTGGAGAGGTCAATCGTGGAGAGTCTAAGGGAGAAATGTTGGGGGTTGGGAGTTGACACTATTGAGTCCGGTAATGGGTTCCATACTTCGACAACTCGATTGTTAAAGTCATATTTTTTACAGTCAAGTTTGGAGCGGTTAATATTAAGTTTGAATCTGTTGTGTGCTCTTGTGTTGTTGCGGTTGAAGCTGAAGTAGTCGTTGTAGAAAGACCTGATCATTGAGAAGCGAACTGAGGAATGTGCAGAAAGACCAGATTAAACTTTTGGCTCAGTTTCTTACAAATGAGTTTTTCTTTGCTGAAAATCCAGAGATGATTAGGAATGGCTCTTGGTAAAGGACCAGGAATCTACAAACTAACCCAACGTTCTTTGACCATGACCATGATAGCTGAGGAACAGTATAACCATTCATCATTCATCTCAAAACCATTGGAATGTCAACGTTCATGATGGAATTTCATGCCATCAATGCTTCTAAGCGGGGAAACAGCCCATAATAGAACTGTGGGATATTCTGTGATGTTCTTAAAAGCTGGGAATGGAGTCTACATCCTGATGGCTCTCCTCAGAGTCTTAAAAATGATGAGGCAATGAAAAAACGATAACTGTTTATGGAGCCTTGTGACTTTGAAAGCCATTAAACAGAGGATTTAAGTAGCTAGATAACATGGTGAACCTTTTTTCCCTCGAGTGCCCACACCCATAATTCAATGACTGGGGAGGACGAAAACAGACTCCTCCACCCCCCAGAGGCCCTCTGGAGATTGGAAATGGACCATTTCCCAATTTCTGCTGGGCCAAGTAGCCTCATGTTTCACCCTCCCTGGGCTCCAAAGGTTTCCCTGGAGCCGGGTTAGGGTAAAACGCCCTCCCCTGATACCCCCTGTAGGCTCTCTGGAAGCCAGAAACACCCTCCCAGAGCCTCTGTGCAAGCCAAAAATCAGCTGGCCGGCACACACATGCATGTTGGAGCTGAGCTAAGGCAATGGCTCATGTGCCAGCAGATATGGCTCGGCGTGCCACCTGTGGCACCCGTGCCATAGGTTCGCCATCACCGACACAGGATGGTATAATCATTTCATGTCAATCTGGAATACATTCTGTGCCTTTATGATAACAGTTTTTGTGGACTGCTATGGGGAAAAATAGACCTGCCAAATGCATTCCAAGGGAAGTGATGAATTAATCTATATCTCTTCCATCCAGTTAACTTTCCTCACATCTGCATATCATTAATTGTTAAGATATTAATGAAGTGGGAGAGTCATGTTAACAAGATTAGTCAATGAATAACCATAGCAACTAATTCAGCCAATGGGAGTTAAAGACTTCTAGTCTGTGCAAAGAATCAAAACTGATAAGTTAAGCTTAAGGCTGGGCATGTCTCAGTCAACTCAGTATGTTCTGTTTCTCTCTGAACTCTGAACTGAAAGCTTGCCTGCTGCTGGAAATAGAGCCGGGGTGGCGCAGCAGGTAGAGTGCTGTACTGCAGGCCACTGAAGCTGACTATAGATCTGAAGGTCAGTGGTTCAAATCTCATCACCGGCTCAAGGTTGACTCAGCCTTCCATCCTTCTGAGGAGGGCAAAATGAGGACCCGGATTGTGGGGGCAATAGTCTAGCTCTGTTAAAAAGTGCTATTGCTAACATGTTATAAGCCGCCCTGAGTCTAAGGAGAAGGGCGGCATAAAAATTGAATGAATGAATGACTGAATGAATGAATGAATAAATAAATAAATAAATCTGCTTGTAACTGTTGCTACATTAAAGAAATAATCTACTTATGGTATTTTTGTGTGTGTGTCTATATACAGTGTATGTATGTATGTATGTATGTATGTATGTATGTATGTATGTATGTATGTATTGGCATATTCATGTCTTTTCTTGTGTAAGATTGATAGTATCTTGGTGGTATTTTGACGAGGTCCCACTCGTCATCTTCAGGCTGGTGTTTTTGGCTTCGTACTAGGGTGAACAAAGCATGGTCAGAGCTGCCATCATCTATAAATATTGGTGGTGTGTGTGTGGAGTGCTGGTTTAGTTGCTGTAAGTGGATTGGTTGGCTGTATTGTAACATCTTGATTAGTTGATGGGATAGCACTTGAGCAGTTGATGTTTGCAGATAGTTGAGGTTTGCAGATTAGGAGTGACACCGTGAGTAGTTGTTGGAGTTGATGTTTGCAGATTAGTCGGCTGTTTTGTAATGTATGCCTGTGGTGTAACATCCTGAGTTTTGGTTTGGCTCTGAGTTTGTTATCTGGCTATGCATTTAGGGCATATGCCCGTTTGCTTTGTGTAGGTGTTGGAGGGGGGTGCAGTTGGAGGTGTTACCATGGTTTGGATTATGGGTAGTGGTTGAATTTGTCTGTGGGATGGATATGGGTTTGGGTCTAGTGGGGGTGATTGATAGTGGCATCCAGTGTTGTTCTGGATCTGGTGTCAAGTTGTTACAACACAACCAACCAACCTGCTTACAGCAATTAAGCCAGCACTCCATACCCCCCCCCCCCAATATTTAGAGAAAGACAGCAGCTCCAACCACGCTTCCTTTGCCCTAGTACATGTGTATGTATGTATGTATGTATGCACGCATGCATGCATGTGTATGTATCTATCTATGTATGTATGTGTATGCAAGCACAGAACCTTTTTTAAAGTATTGTGGCTGTGTGTTGGATTCTTGAGCAAACCGGCGGTATAAAAACCAGAACCCACCCCTGATTACCTAGTGCAACTTTGGAGATAGATGCAATGACAAATGTCACAGGCAGGTCGACCACACATCCTCGGATTACACCATAGACCAATTAACTAGTTAAGTTGAAGACATTATTCCCAGATGGAAAAATATATATTGTTATAAAATATTTTTATTTTCCTTTAATATGGTTTCAACCAGAAGATGGGAGTTTGAATTTTTTTTTTTACAAAAGCTTAATTTAAATTTTCAGAGTCTTAATTACATTAGGATTGTATTCTGGAGTTTTTTTAAAAGTAAATTCACGGCAATGGATGCTCAGATTTTAATATCAGAAAATAACTGAATCTTCCAGGATCTTGTGAAACAATTATTATGCAAAAACAGAGTTACTTTCATTTACAATAATACTAGAGTGCATGTGTATACATGTAAAATAATGGAGTGTCCTGTAGGTTTAAATATTTTGACAAGTTGCAAAACAGACGCGGAAGATAAAAATAAACGCTTATTTTAAACCAATTAGTGTGAAATGATGTGAAGATGGATCATTTGATGCTGGTTGCTTGTTAAAGAATGGCTAAACTATGGTAAACTATAGTATAGCAAAAAAAAAGAGCAGATGGGAATAGAAAATGCAAATGTCTGTCTTTCTGTCTATATCTATCTATCTATCTGTTGTGGTTAGCTCTGGCCCAGCTCCTGCCCCAAGGAATGTGGAGGTGGATGTGGGGAAACATCCACATGCCGCAGGCCTGCTTTGCTCCCAGTAGAATCTGCTGACGAAGTCTCCTCTGACCAAGGAAGCGTCAGTGACAGGGAAGAGGGGAGTTTGGCAGACAGCCCAGGAGGAGATCAGTCATCTGTATCATCCCTGGATTCTGAACAAGAAATTAACGACACATCCACGCATGCGTAGAGTGATGCATAGGAGACAACAACTGAAGGATTATTACAAGAGAAAATGAGGCCACCTGTGGTTAGGTGGGGCTGCTGTAATTAGTGCTACAGATAAAAGTGCAGCCTGGTGTTTTAGCCTCATGGCAGTTTATCTGATTCATTGTTTCGTCAAGATCGTGGTTTTTGCTGCTCAGGATTGTGTGTGTGGACTCTCTGGACTTTAGAATTGGACTCAATTTCCCAGTTATTGGGTGAGCAATTGGACTGCATTTAACCTGTGCCTTGTGTGTACCAGAAAATCCCTTTGACATTTAAAAAGGGAGCTGTTTCTGTTTTTCTGTTTATAAAAACTTTTGGGTTTTCCTTTTATCGTGTGGTGTGTGTCTTCCTGGACTAATTACCCTGTAATTACGGGTGGTTGAGACACGCCGGCAGAACACTATCTATCATCTATTATTTTTGCAAATAACTCAAAAACATCTTCCCTTCAACAACAACTCTATGATGTAGGTTAGGCATAGAGAGAATGATGAAGATGTGGCTTTCAAGGCTAAAGCAGGACTAGAACTCCTAGACTCCCACTTTCTAGCCTGTTGCCTTAATCAGTAGACAAAAGTGGCTCTCATAGGTATATGAGAGAAATCATCACCTTCTTCTTCCTTTAAAGACCCCATAATCCCTTACAGGATGAAGTCTGGGCAAATGAATGGAAAGAACAGAGTGTTTTAATGGCCGGATGCCCTTCCTGTCACCAATGCACAGTTTTGTTCAGCAGATATATTCTCATTGTGCCCAGAGAAAGAAAGATCTGCCTCTACATAGGATCAAACTCACAGCCTCCTGATTGAGAGGTGAGAGCTCCACCTCTAGACCAACTCACCTCTCCTGTAGGTATACGAGAAAAATATATGTATATATTCCTTACAGCCATGTAAGAAACAATTGTTCTTTCTATCTTAGGAAAAATAATCAAATTTTATAGGCACAGAATACAATTTCTTAGCCAGAGTACGTGTTGTTTTAATTGCATTCTTTAGTTTTTTTCTTAAAAAAATATTCCCCCAAATAGCTTATATATCTGGAAATTTATCATCCACATGCCAGCCATTTTTATATTTTTAAGAACAGTCTGTGCCAATTTTGTGCTGTTATTCTTGTAAGATTAAAGGCATACATAAGAAATCATAATGACATCACTATGTTATCAATTTAATAGCACAATTACACAATGTAGTCATTTGCATGGTGATATCCTGGCTCAAGTGATCCACATATTTGTTTCTTGTAGACGCCATATTTTAGGGAGAAAAGTAATAGTGGTGGTTTTATATCAAGAACATATATGTTTACAGTGTGTAGCAGGGGTGTCAAACTCAAGGCCCCAGCCCGATCCAGGTTAGATCTGGCCCATGGGGCCACACCTGGAAACAGCAAAGGACCTGTCCATGTTGCCTCTTGCCAGTAAAAATGGAGCTTGGGAGGGCCGTGTGCAGCCTTCCCAGGCTCTGTTTTTGGACACGATGGCCTCCTGCAACCCTCTGCCAGCGAAAATGGAGCTCTCATATTGCCCCTCTGGAAACGAGTGATGTCAAGCTGACACAATTGATGTTGAGCTGGCCATGTCTACCTCAGTCATACCATCCGGCCCCCATGGTCAAACACAATCCTGATACAGCCCTCAATAAAATCTAGTTTAACACCCCTGGTATATTGCTTAACCTGTAAGTTGTTACAAGGGAAAGGAAAACACCCATTACAGCTACTTATATACCGTATTTTTCAGAGTATAAGATGCACCTTTTCCCCTCACTAAAAGAGGTTGGAAATTTGTGTGCATCTTATACAGCTTTTGCTGAGGTCTTTTTTTTCCAGCCTAACAAAGTGCTAGCACGATCTTCCGTTTTTTGCCAGCTAAGCAATCTTCCCTTTGCCTGCTTTTTCATTGCTGCTCAAGCTGACTAAACTAAGGACTAGCCAGATGAATACCTGGTAAACAGATTATTTTTCCCTATTTTCTTCCCACAAAACTTAGGTGCATCTTATACTCTGGTGCATAGAAACATAGAAACATAGAAGTCTGACGGCAGAAAAAGACCTCATGGTCCATCTAGTCTGCCCTTATACTATTTCCTGTATTTTATCTTAGGATGGATATATGTTTATCCCAGGCATGTTTAAATTCAGTTACTGTGGATTTATCTACCACGTCTGCTGGAAGTTTGTTCCAAGGATCTACTATTCTTTCAGTAAAATAATATTTTCTCATGTTGCTTTTGATCTTTCCCCCAACTAACTTCAGATTGTGTCCCCTTGTTCTTGTGTTCACTTTCCTATTAAAAACACTTCCCTCCTGAACCTTATTTAACCCTTTGATATATTTAAAGCATCTTATACTCCAAATTTTAACAATTCTGTATTAAGAACTATGAATGGTTTTAACTAAGATTCATCTGACTCAGCATTTTCCATGTTTTTCCATGCATGTTTATTGCATGGAAACACACAATGCTATAATGGATGATAGGATTTCTTATTTCATGACAACTTTACCTTCTTGATGACAATTTTCTGAATGATAGTCGTCATTCTCATGCCCTAGTAAAATAAGGTCAAGTGGCAACTTGTACTTACAAAGGAATTTCTGGCCTTTGTAATAATATAAATAATTACTAGACATCAAGTATTCCAGATTAAAGTCAGAAATTTCTACTTGTCAAATCTCTAGGTGAGCCTAATCTACATCATAATGCCTTAGTAATAATCTCCCCCCCCCCCAGGAGTGGAGAGGGAATGGAGATTTTGCAGTATCCTTCCCCTGCCACGCCTACCAAGCCACACCAACAGAACCATTAGGGAAGAATTTTGAATTCCTGCTACAATCTTTTCTTTATCATTAATTGTTCCACTTTTCTGCAACACTCTTTTTAGAGCAGTGGTTCTCAACCTTTCTAATGCCGCGACCCCATAATACAGTTCCTCATGTTGTGGTGACCCCCAACCATAAGTCTAGCGCCAATTTTCCCAACAGAGCTTTAAGCTGATTGGCAGGAAGGTCCTAACACCATGGGAAATTTGTCTTTTCCCATGGTATTAGGTGACCCCTGTGAAGTGGTTGCTTATACAGAGCGCTGGTGAGACCACATTTGGAGTACAGTACTGTGTTCAGTTCTGGAGACCTCACCTACAAAAAGATATTGACAAAATTGAACGGGTCCAAAGACGGGCTACAAGAATGGTGGAAGGTCTTAAGTATAAAATGTATCAGGCAAGACTAAATGAACTCAATCTGTATAGTCTGGAAGACAGAAGGAAAAGGGGGGACATGATCGAAACATTTAAATATGTTAAAGGGTTAAATAGGGTTCAGGAGGGAAGTGTTTTTAATAGGAAAGTGAACACAAGAACAAGGGGACACAATCTGAAGTTAGTTGGGGGAAAGATCAAAGGCAACATGAGAAAATATTATTTTACTGAAAGAGTAGTAGATCCTTGGAACAAACTTCCAGCAGACGTGGTTGGTAAATCCACAGTAACCGAATTTAAACATGCCTGGGATAAACATATATCCATTGTAAGATAAAATACAGGAAATAGTATTAGGGCAGACTAGATGGACCATGAGGTCTTTTTCTGCCGTCAGTCTTCTATGTTTCTATGTTTCTATGACCCCCCCCCCCCAAAGAGGTAAGACGGAGTGGCTGTGGGTTCTGCCTCCCAAGGACAATCCCATCTGTCCGTCCATTACCCTGGGGGGGGAATTACTGACCCCCTCAGAGAGGGTCCGCAACTTGGGCGTCCTCCTCGATCCACAGCTCACATTAGAAAACCATCTCTCAGCTGTGGCGAGGGGGGCGTTTGCCCAGGTTCGCCTGGTGCACCAGTTGCGGCCCTATCTGGACCGGGACTCATTGCTCACAGTCACTCATGCCCTCATCACCTCGAGGTTCGACTACTGTAATGCTCTCTACATGGGGCTACCTTTGAAAAGTGTTCGGAAACTTCAGATCGTGCAGAATGCAGCTGCGAGAGCAGTCATGGGCTTACCCAGGAATGCCCATGTTTCACCATCACTCCGCAGTCTGCATTGGCTGCCGATCAGTTTCCGGTCACAATTCAAAGTGTTGGTTATGACCTTTATAGCCCTTCATGGCATCGGACCAGAATACCTCCGAGACCGCCTTCTGACGCACGAATCCCAGCGACCGATTAGGTCCCACAGAGTGGGCCTCCTCCGGGTCCCGTCAACTAAACAATGTCGGTTGGCGGGCCCCAGGGGGAGAGCCTTCTCTGTGGCGGCACCGACTCTCTGGAACCAACTCCCCCCGGAGATCAGAACTGCCCCGACTCTTCCTGCCTTCCGTAAACTCCTCAAAACCCACCTTGCCGTCAGGCATGGGGGAACTAAACATCTCCCCCTGGGCACATTTAATTTATACATGGTATGCCTGTGTGTGTGTCTGTTAGTATATGGGGTTTTTTAAATCTTTAAATATTTTAACTAATTGAATTATTTATGATTTGTTTTACACTTGTTGTGAGCCGCCCCGAGTCTTCGAAGAGGGGCGGCATACAAATCCAAATAATAAATAAAATAAATAAATAATAAACCCCCAGGTTGAGAACCACTGTTCTAGAGACTCACCATATATTTTTGGAATTGTAGTGACCAGAACTGGATGCTTTATTGCAAATGTGGCCTCACCAATGAAATGTAGAGTGGTGTTATCACTTTCATGATATTGATGCTATCATACTGTTGATATAATCCAGGACTTCAATGGCTTTTTTAGCAGCTGCAGCACATGACTCATACTTAAACGGTGGTTCACCAGGACACCTAGATGCCTCTCATAGGAACTTTGGAAGAGATTACAGATTGGGGTTACATAAATACCTGTTATGAATAGAATAGAATTCTTTATTGGCCAAGTGTGATTGGACACACAAGGAATTTGTCTTTGGTGCATATGTTCTCAGTGTACATAAAAGAAAAAGATACATTTGTCAAGAATAATGAGGTACAACCCTTAATGATTGTCATAGGGGTCAAATAAGCAATGAATAAACAATCCATATTAATAAAAATCTTAAGAATACAAGCAACAACTTACAGTCATAAGTGGGAGGAAATGGATGATAGGAATGATGAGAAGACACTAGTAGAAATAATAGTACAGACTTAGTAAATAGTTTGACAGTGTTGAGGGAATTATTTGTTTAGTAGAGTGATGGCGTTTGGGGAAAATACTGCTCTTGTGTCTAGTTGTCTTGGTGTGCAGTGCTCTGTAGCAACATTTTGAGGTTACGTGTTGAAACAGTTTATATCCAGGATGTGAAGAGTCAGTAAATATTTTCACAGCCCTTTTTTGACTTGTGCAGTATACAGGCCCTCAATAGAAGGCAAGTTGGGAGCAATTGTTTTTTTATGTAACCCCAATCTTAGACAGCATTTTAAAAAATCATTATAGTTTCTTTTTGTCTTGAGAAACAAAACATTATTTTTTCAGCCAGTCACTGCATTGGTTACCAACTGATGCATCTTAGTAAAATTGTGGTGGGTTTTAAGAGTAAGAAGACAATATTATGAGCTAGGTTATAAAGACATTTATGGTTAATGGGGAATCACCTGCTCAGCAAACTATATTTATTGCCCTTTTCTTGTTACAGAATCTGAACTTGAATCTGTTTCCTAACTTCATTAATAACCACAACAGATGTTAAGTTTCATTTCACTGGTCTTCTTATATGAAGAAGTTGGCAATGGGTTAAAACAGAAGAATGGTTGAAGTTACTACTTCATTCCTAGCTCAAGATACTTACTGAGACTGGTTCCTAATTTCTCTACATCAAAGCTCTATATTTTAGATCTAGATCCTATTTCTCTCTTGATACATAGGCAGAAGATCCATTCTTACAATCCTTCCAATGTATGCAGACTGATAGATGTATAGAGTTTAGTGGTTGGGATATGCTATAGCAGTGATGGTGAACCTATGCCACTCGTGCCGCAGGTGGCACAAAGAGCCATATCAGAGGGCATGCAAGTTGTTGCCCTATGTCCATTCCAGCAAGCATGTGTGTGCTAGCCATCTGATTTTTGGCCTTGGAGAAGGCTGTTTCACCCTCCAGAGACTTCAAGGAAGCTTCCCTGAAGCTCCGGAGTGTGAAAAACAATACAATGGGCAAACCGGAAGTCTGTTTTTCCAAACTTCTGGTTTATCCATTTGGCTGTTTTTTTCTCCATCCCAGGCTTCAGTGAGGCCTGTGTTCATGTGGGGGATGGGGTGATTGTGCGCATGTACAAGGGGAGGTGTGTGGGGTGCGCATGCGTGTGGGGAGGGAATGGGTATGAGCACATGCATTCATGCTAGCACCTGCACACCAGAGGTGGGCCTGACCCTGAATGGTTGGGAATGCGGTTCCAGTGGTGGCAATATATCGTGTAGCCAAGTTCCGGTGAGGCCGCATGGTGTGCACGCCAACCGGCACTTCCCTAGACCTCTGCCTGCCCTGCCCTGCCCTGCCCTGCCCTGCCACGAGCGCTGCCTTCCCATGCCACAAGCCCTTCCTCCTTTTGCTGCGAGCCCCTCGTCCCTCACTCGCCTCTCGCACCAGCTCCCCCACACTGCCTGTGCGTCTGCCAGCTCCCAACACCACCCACGCTGACACCATTCACACTACCACTCGTGCTCGTGCTGGCTCCCCCCCACCGCCTATGCTGTTGCCATTCGCCCCACCGCTTGTGCCAGCTCCTGTTCCACCTGCGCTGCCACCGTTCACCCCGCTGCTTGCACTTGGGCTGGCTCCTCCCACTGCCCGCACTGCCGTCATTCGCCCCAAGAGTGAGAGGTGAACAGAGGCAAACAGCGGTAGCACGGGTGGCCACTTATTTTGGTCTGTTTCCGGGGTTTTTTAGCTTCTGCACATATGCAGAAGTGAAAAAACCAGAAATCTCTCTCACATCTGTCCTCACGAAAGATTTGGCTTCTGTGTGAGAATGCGCACACAGGGTGCGAGCACGCACTCCTGGCCATTCTGGGAGGGCTGGGAAGGGTGGCCTACCCCTGCCGCACATACACCCTTTTGCACCCAAACCTAAAAAGGTTTGCCATCACTGTGCTATAGCAACTCTATTCAACTACATTTTGAGTGACCACATAGATAAAGAACATAAAAATGGCTTTGAGGACTGATTTAATAGAAAGCTCACTTTTTTAAAAAAATTAATTAGCGCATACTCACATGAAAAGCTGACATCACGGGAGCTTCAGGCTCATTTGGTACATTTTTTTTTTTTCAAGGATGCTTCTGGGCTCCAAATGACATAAAATCTTGCTTAGTTTACAGCCCTTAGGCTTTGCTTGAAACTGTCTTAAGAGACTAGAATGCTAAAATACAAGCTTGGAAAGGAAGAACCATGAATCAAAGTGAACACTAATGATACTCAACCTTCTGGAGAAAGAAGAAGACACTTTAATGTATGGAAATAGATACTGTTCACACTTTATCAAACTTAGATTGATGTGAGTACCGTATTTTCAGAATATAAGATGCACTTTTCCCCCTAAAGAGGCTGAAAATTTGGGTGTGCCTTATACTCCGAATGTATTTTCCCCAAGGCTTTTTTCCCCCCAGCCCTAATGAGGTGCTAATGATCTTCCTGGCTCTTCTGGGCTTGCAGGTTCATTTTCATTACTACTCCCTCCCAAAAAAATTTTTTCAGGCCTCAGAAGATGCTAACAATCTTCCCAGCTTGCAGCATTTTTTCATTGCTACTACCTCTGAAGATTTTTTTGATCCCTAACTAGGGGGGGGAAATGTGCTGAAGATGACCAGATTAAGCCAGATAAATACCTGGTAGGTAGATTTTTTCCCTTATTTTCCTTCTCCAAAACTAGTGTGCCTTATTGTTGTGAGTGCTTCCCATCCACCTCTGGTAATAATAGATTCTGAGGAGGATGAGCCAGGCCCATCTTGGTACCCTGGGCCAGTGGTTTGACCAGCAGATGCAGAGAGTGAGAGTAAGGGAGAAATAAAGCTGGATGAAACTGAAGGACCACCAGAGTTGGCAGATATGCCAATGACAGTAGAGTCTGACTTAGAGGAGGAAGAGGAAGATCTGGAAATGTGCTAGATGCCCGCTTTAGAAGATTAAGAAAAAGACAAGAATACTTGTATGGAAAAAGGAAGTAGTCTGTAGTTTGTTAACTGTAGGGAATTGCTGACCACTTATGTTGGGCTTCACGTTACGAGACCCAATTAAGTCTGAAGTGTAAATTCAAACACACTGTTGTAAAGTGAACGAAGAGTCGGTTTATGAAAACAGAAAGTATTGTACACATGCACTTTAATCAGCCAAAGTGCTCTCCCCCGAACCACAAGCCTGGAATGCTGTGAAAAGCAAAAATAAAAGCAGAGAAGATAAAGGCAGCTGTGAAGACGTCACAGCCACCCCCCTTCAAGAGTCCACACTGTACTTAACTGTGAAATATTCCAAAAAGTCTTTGTAAATCCTGAAGCAGTCCAAAATCAAACAACACTCGTCTCTCTCCAAATTGATAATCTCCCATGCACGTTCCCAGCTACGCTGGCAATTTATCAGCAGCCCCATTAGCCTAATTGCCCCAGCCACAGGTGTTCTCCCTTATCTTCGATAATACTTGCACAGTTGTTCCCTTCTCATCATAAACCTGCGCCTGCGAGCATCTATGAATCCCTCTTCCTCTGAATCTAATGATGATTCACTAATGGGGTCATTAGCTAATGGGCTGCCTGTAACTACCTCATCATCTGATCCTGCTTCACTCCCAGAATCTTCCCTTGACACAGAATCCTCACTGTCCGAATCTGTTGGCAGCAAAACCAGTCTCTGATAATGTGAGGATTCTCCCAAACCAACACCAACAGTCCTCGGAGCAGGAACTGGCCCAGAGCCAACCACAACATGGTGAATGGGTAATTGGGGGTGGAGTTTTGTAATGGAGTCGGATGATGATTTGAGGTCTCAAATCATCCTAACAGGCTAGCACCTGTTATCGTAACAGGCTAGCCACCTGTTATTTTCTTGCTAAAATTCCTTGGAGAAAAAGTGCCTTGTCTGCTAAGCGGATGGGAAGCTGTAATTAGTAAGTCTGTGAAACTGTAGACTTCTTATCTCATGAAGGAAGGCACCAGTAGCTTTGATCTTGGGCATCAGCCTTATATCTTAATTACCCTTGCTGAGAAATTTACCAAGATTATATCACATGCATGACTTTGGCTTGTAAAAATGGGACTTTATATATAAAAAGAGTGATTTGAAAATATCATTGAGTGGATTCTTCCTTTGTTTTCAAGCTGCATAGGCCTGGATAGAACACTTATACTCCGGTGTATCTTATACTCCAAAAATACAGTACTATGTCCAGGAATTGCCCAGGGTATTGCCTATTGGATAGGATTGTCACTGATGACATGTTGTGGAACAGGGGTACCAAATTGGCAACTAGTGCGCTGGATGTTCCACATGCAGGCCATACCCAACCCTACTCTGCAAAGGGTAAAAAGTCACAAAATGTCATATATTGGCAACGTCACACCGCAAGTTTAACACCCATATTCTATAAGGTTCTTCCCATCTTTGTAGTGATGTCATGGTAATGAAGGCAAAAGCTTGGTGACAGAAGAATATCAGAAGGGAAGTCACATGAGTTCCCAAATGTAGAACTACATTATGGTTCTGTATTTGCACATAGGCATGCAAACAAATAAACACAGCTGTTTTAGAACCACATTTAAATTACGGTACCACCATGTTTTCAATTTTCAATGATTTACCAGAATTCCAGGAAACTAGAACATGAAATAGATGCTTCACAAATGATACCACTCAAATTGTAAAGAATTAGTTCAGTTTTTAATGCTGGCTTCACAGTGGAAGATTTGTGTCTCTATAATTAATCTTATACTTAGAGGTGAAATTGAGGCTGAGGAGAGATGTTTCCAGACAGATGTTCAACAGACATATCTTACCCAATCATTTTTTGGCATTGACTCTGATGTATCTTTTCCAGAATGGAACTTGATGTACATTAATGTCCATTCAGAATGTCAAAGAAGTGAAGCAGTAATCATTTAGTAGTTTTGTATGAAACCTTTCAACATCTATTATTTAAATTTATGAGACTGCAGTATCTTCCTTGCTACCATATGAATTACAGAAAGGTCAGACATTTTCATATTAAAATTCATCAATTTGTACTATGGATTGTGATTTTTTTTTCATGGGCCATGGTAAGTGCATAAAGGCAAATTTCTCCATCCATACTAGAACCTGTCGTGGTACTTGGAGAAATATAGATACTGTATTGTAAGTATCTATACTTTTCTATGCTAATCTAGCAATAGACTTAAACAATTAGCACATTGAATTATCAGTGGTCAATTTCCTATTCTCTGAATACTATTTCACTTTTTTCTTCTTCACATACATATGACTTTTTTTAGTACAGAAGAAATTTTAAAAAAATCAGTATTTTCACTTTTGTTGAATTTGTGTGTGAGAGAGGGGGGAGGGAGGGAGAGAGAGAGTTTTGAAATAATATATTTTATTTTGGACATATTTATTTTATTTATTTTGTAGATTATTATAATCGCAAAAGATTATGCCAAATCTTCAACTGAATTCTATTATTTGAAATTAAGCAGCTTCAAGGAGAAGTACTGAGTGTACATATTGAAGTAGACTTCTGATAATCACAATTGTATTCAGATTAGGCCAAAATATATTAATTTATGTATGATATATTTTACTGGTGCTTGGGATGCCATGAAAATATATCATGAGAAACATAAATAAGGTCAAATATGGTATTCTATGAGTTCATTAGTTCTTTAATCATCTTTACTTTGCTGCGAAATATTGTTATTGTTAATAATATCATTATTGACATCATTTAGAAAGACCTCTCAGTACTATCTTGTGTTTTTATTTATTGTTCTTTGTTTTATTCTAAAAAGTTAATTGAATAAAAATAAAATGTTAAAAAAAATCCTTCTGAAAAAACAAGGTGGGGACTAGGTTTTGAAGCTACTGCATTTCAAATAAATCTCAAACTGCACCAAATTTATCCTCTTCTTGCGTTATGCTTCGGCCCTGTGAAATATATACTTTTCGTGAAAATAAAATAAAACATTGTTATTTTATAAATAATAGAACTATCAAAAATAAATAGCACACACACACACACAATGTCTATACCTCTATAATGTCAAAACAAAAACAAAGCCGGATTGAAAAACCATGAGAATAATCACACTGCAAAAAGAAATGATAATTTTCCCGGTTAAACAATTGATAATCTTTTAACATAAAACTAGAATTATATAATAAAATCATTAGGTATTCTGTAATTGTAGTTTTGAGCAAAAGGGTAAGCAGCTGTTCCCTATTTATCCACATTCATAGTTCTATATAAAGATGTCATATTTTTTCCTAAGCCATCTGTTTTCTAATTTTTGTACTCTAGTTATTTTGTTAGCTTTTTCATTTGGGTAATTAATTCACACACCATGCATGCACACCCAAAGAACACAAATACAATGGCTAGTCAGATTAAAATGTATGTCAGATTAATGTCAGATTAAAGTGTAGATGCTATGGCTATTATGGAAAGAATGAGAAATTCTTCATTATGTTACATCCTTTTCTAAATACTATTAGTCTTTTTAAATTATAGGTCTACTCTAAATTTATGTTTTCTAATGCATCATGATTCCTATATGCCATTACTAGCTGCTAACAAATAATTTAATCATTGCATATGGGCAAAATCAGCCTATGAAAACATTATAACACCAACTTATCTCTGTATTCTATAACAACTGTGACTTATCTGGCAGAAATCTACTGCATACTCAGAGGTATAGTACATTTTACTTCTAGTGAATCTTCTTCCTCTGTTTGTGAACAAAATTAGAATGCAAATGTTATTCTTAGGAAGCACTTTTTTATCTTGCAAAGGCACATTTGTCAATATTTACATATTTGATGGCACTCGGGGACAAGCAAATACTAACTATTTGGATATTCAATCTTACCTGGGCATGGCTTAAGATGGGAACCATCAAGAAAGAAATAGTACAGTTTATTGACCATTACAATAGAATAGAATTTTATTGGCCAAGTGTGATTGGACACAAGGAATTTGTCTTGGTGCATATGCTCTCAGCGTATATAAAATAAAATATACATTTGTCAAGAATCATGTGGTACGACACTTAATGATTGTTATAGGGGTCAAATAAGCAATGAAGAAGCAATATTAATACAAATCTTAGGATATAAGCAACAAGTTACAGTCATACAGTCAACATGGGAGGAAATGGGTGATAGGAATGATGAGAAAACTAGTAGAATAGAAGTGCAGATTTAGTAGAAAGTCTGACAGTGTTGAGGGAATTATTTGTTTAGCAGAGTGATGGCGTTCGAAAAAAAAACTGTTCTTGTGTCTAGTTGTCTTGGTGTGCAGTGCTCTGTAGCGACGTTTTGAGGGTAGGAGTTGAAACAGGTTGTGTCCAGGATGTGAGGGGTCAGTAAATATTTTCCCCGCCCTCTTTTTGACTCGTGCAGTATACAGGTCCTCAATGGAAGGCAGGTTGGCAGCAATTGCTTTTTCTGCAGTTCTGATTGTCCTCTGAAGTCTGTGTCGGTCCTGTTGGGTTGCAGCACCAAACCAGACAGTTATAGAGGTGCAGATGACAGACTCAATGATTCCTCTGTAGGACTGTATCAGCAGCTCCTTGGAAAAAACAAAAGGGAAAAAAGAAAATATCACATATTTTCTCACTTTCATATCTCAATCTCTCTCTCTCTCTCTCTCTCTCTCTCTCCCTCTCTCTCCCTCTCTCTCTCTTTCCTGACCTTTTTTTTCATATATCATTCCGAACAACAAACAAAACAATACTTTGCC
This sequence comes from Erythrolamprus reginae, assembly GCF_031021105.1. Lineage (NCBI taxonomy): Eukaryota > Metazoa > Chordata > Lepidosauria > Squamata > Dipsadidae > Erythrolamprus > Erythrolamprus reginae. Next base: position 118,889,514 of record NC_091953.1, read on the forward strand.
TTAACTACAACTGTGTAGTATGGGTTAGGTTAAGAGACCTCAGTTTTTCATGGATGCAGTGGGACTAAAAATCACCATCTATCTACTGGGTTCTTGACCAACATTTTAAATACTACACAAACTGGCTCATATCATTATTATTTATGATGAAATATCATGTCAACAGTATTTGCATTTATTCCATAATATTATATTATATTATGTCACAAACTCTAATTGATCTTTTTTCTCCAGATTGCCAGATTTAAGTTTATGTGAATTAATGTTCCGACCCAAAGATTACTCAGAGAGGAGAATCACAAAGAACCACATCCAATGAGCATAAAATTTAATTGGAAAACTAAATGTTTTGTTATGTGTATTATTCAGTCATGACAAAATAATGAACGCTCCTATCCATATTGTTATAACTTCAGTATAGCCAAGTACATGCATGTATTATGCTTAGCTAATTTAGAACATTAATTCACATAATTCCATGCAGTGCTGAGTAAAGACCTTAAGACCAAGGAAATGTCTCCACAGCAAAAAACCAAGGAAAAATAATTTTCAAAAGGTTCATATTGGGAAAAAAAATACCATTAGCTTCAAAGCTGTATTAAATGTGGAGGACTTTCCAGAAATAATACCATTTGTTATTGTAAAATTAAACTATGATTAGATAAACATTCAATGTCATTCTTTTCTTATCAACCAAAGCTTTCTAGATGGTTTGGACATAAATAATAGGTCACTTCAAAGATCCAACTTGACTTCATTTCTGAGGAAGTAATTCAGATCTAATATAATACCAATGTCCATTTCTTTGTATGCACTAATAGAAATTGCTAGCTTCTTTTGTCCAAAGGAACCAGTATTTATTGGCCTTATATTTATATCCATATAGGAACATAGAAGGGCAGCATAGAAAAAAAATAGATATTTCTATATCTGCAGTGAGTCAATTGGTTTTGCAAAGTGTAATGCAGGGATGAGCAATGTTGTTTGGCGGCTCCCAGGGGAAGAGCCTTCCCTGTGGCGGCCCCGACCCTCTGGAACCAGCTCCCTCCTGAGATTAGAACTTCCCCCACCCTCCTTGCCTTTCGTAAATTCCTTAAAACCCACCTCTGCCATCAGGCATGGGGGAATTGAGACATCTCCCCCGGGCCTATACAATTCATGTATGGTAGATGATAGATGATAGATAGATAGATAGATAGATAGATAGATAGATAGATAGATAGATAGATAGATAGATAGATAGATAGATAGATAGATAGATAGAGTTGAATCCTATGTAAATAGTTAAATCCTTGTACAAAGCTGTCTCCGGGCAGAAAATGTAAATAACAAGAGGTCGCGTCTGATTGGTTCAGACGCATGACAGTTCCTTTTGGCGTGAGCCGCAAAAGTATAAATAGAGCGGCTTTTCTCATTGACAGCAGACGCGTTCCCTGCTGAATGTCACTTTCCAAAAAGAGCTAAATAAAGGAACCGTCTTTGAACCTGCCTGTCTTGAGTATTCTTCACTGGCAACGACGGACGGAGAAACCACGCGTGCAAGATGAACAACCTTCAAATCGGCCGGGCTCCTGAATACTTTGATCCGGAGAAGTCATCCTGGGACGCCTACATGGCAAAATTCGAAATCTTCCTCGAAGCCGCAGAGATGAGGGACGCCGACGCCGACTGAAAGCGGGCAATTTTCTTAAACTACTGCGGCCCAGAAATCTTCGACCTCGCACAAACTCTAACCGACCCGCTGCCAGCAAAATCCGTTCCGTGGGACGACCTACAAGCAAGGCTCGCTAGCCACTTCAAACCCACGAAACCAGCCGTCGTGTTCAGGCACCAGTTCTCTAGAATGACACAACTCGACTCCGAGTCCATCAACAAATTCGCCACGCGACTTCGAACGGTGCTGTCAAAATGCAAGTTTGACAGCCCAGAAGCTCGCCTCACTGATGCCCTCATTTTCGGCATGAGAAATGCCACAGTCCGCAACAAGCTCCTCACCGAAGACGAGCCTACACTCCAGGCGGTAACCAAGTTGGCACAAACCGTCGAGGTCGCCGACGCTGCCGCCAAAGAGCTAAAAGAACATGACAAACGAGAAACCGTTTCCAAAATCGTCTCTTCACCTTCCTGCGCCGAGGCCCCAGACGACCTCAGCCCACCTGCCATCGCCGAGGACAACTGTCTCCTACTTCAGAGTGACCAATCGAGACAACCCAGATACCCTCGCCCCACTGCTGCCGAGGAAACCATCCGCACCAACGCTGCCCTTTCCGGGATGCCATCTGCCGCCACTGCAACCGACGTGGCCACATCGCCGAGGCCTGCAGAGCCCCTCTGCCCGAGGAATCCTTCTCCACTCCTCGCCCTCCTCGATTTTCCAACCAGACAACCCAACCGCGAGACAACAGATTTTCCCGAGGTTCCAGCCGCCGAAACTACCCAACCGCTAACCGCGACTACACAAGAGGTAACGAACAATTTTCTGTAAATAGCACAACAACAAAAAATGGGAGCAAAATCATAATCTCGCTGCTCCTAAACAACAAACCATGCAATCTGGAACTGGACACGGGGTCTAAATATACTATTATGCCATGGGAGAAACTTAAGATGTACATGCCTAACCTCTTACAATCTGATCTATTGCAAACTACATTGGTAATTAGGGATTTTCAAGGGAATATCATACCTGTGTTAGGAAAAGTACATGTACCTGTTGATTTTAAAAATGTTAAATGTCTCCTTCCTATGGTTGTGGTTGCAGGGGCTAAACACTCTCTTCTAGGATTAACTTGGATGCACCCATTGGGTATTGAAATTTCGGGTATCTGTACTGTTAACTCTGATAACATTCCCAATTTTTTACAGGAATTTCCAGAGGTTTTTTAGCCCCACCTTGGGAACTTATAAATGGCCCCCTATATCGTTTTCTATTGACCCTAAGGTCCCCCCCGGTCATACTGAAGCCCCGAAGGGTGCCTTTACCTCTTCTCCCCAAGCTTGACCTACAGCTCGACAAACTCATAGCCCAGGGCATCCTGGTCCCCGTAGAACAAGGGCCTTGGGAAACGCCAATAGTCACACCTCTAAAACCAGATGGCTCCTTAAGAGTCTGTGCGGACTATAAATCCACACTCAACAAAGCCCTCCAACATCACCCATACCCCATTCCAGTAGTGCAACAAATCCTTCACTCCCTGGGGGAAGGGAGGGTATTCGCAAAGATCGACCTCGCACAGGCATACCAACAACTCCCAGTTGATGAACCAACATCTCTAGCACAGACTATCGTTACCCACAGGGGTGCTTTTAAATGCACCAGACTACAATTTGGGGTCAGCATAGCCCCTGGGATTTTTCAAAGCATAATGGAATGTTTATTGACCGGGGTTGAGGGGACTATCCCCTACTTTGATGATATACTAATTTGTGGGGAAAACCAAGAACAACTAAACCAAAGAATAAGGGAGGTTTTGCATAGACTGCAATCTAAGGGCTTGAGGATCAAACCTGACAAATGCGTGTGGGGAACTGAAAGTGTAGAATTCTTAGGATATAGAATAGATGGGAATGGTATCCACCTCACTGCCGAAAAGTTAAAAGCTATTACAGAAGCGCCAGAACCAAAAAATAAAACAGAGTTACAGGCTTTTCTAGGCCTTCTTAATTTTTACTCTATCTTTTTGAAACAGAAGGCAACGGCAGCAGAACCCCTACACCGGCTGCTTCAGAAGGGAATTCCCTGGACCTGGGGCAAAACTGAGCACGAAGCCTTTTTTCAAATTAAACAATTATTAACCTCTAAAAGCGTGGTGGTTCAATATAGTACATTACTACCCGTCAGGCTTACGTGCGACGATAGATAGATAGATAGATAGATAGATAGATAGATAGATAGATAGATAGATAGATAGGCAGGCAGGCAGGCAGGCAGGCAGGCAGGCAGGCAGGAAGATAGATGCATACATACATGTTGGGCTGCCTCCGGTACACCTGGGATCACCAATCCGTCAGTAGAAAAGGCGATGCGTAAGCATCTGCGCATCCCTGCTGCATCCCGACACGCCCCCGCACAAGAATTTGCTTCTGTGCGTGCAAAATCGGCGGGTTTTGGTGATTTTCTGAGATCTTTGGCCTTCTTTGCTCTTGCACATGCGTGGAAGCAAAGAAATCACCAAAATCTGCGTGCGAATGGCAATTTTCACATTTTCACAAATTCTCGCGTGGAAGTGCGTGCAGCCACACCAGCCTCCAGGACCAATCTGGTAGGGAAAGGTAAGTGCGGCCCTTCACTAATACACACACACAAAGGCGGAGTATGCATAAGTATGCATGCTAAAGGATAGAAAATAGAAACTTTCCAGTTTAAATGGGCTGCAAACCAATTTTAAACTGACGTAATTTATGTTTGGGAGAAGTTAAAAAAGAAACCAGAAACAAAACAAACTAAAATATACTTAAGTTCAATAAATCCAAATCTATCTCAAAATGAAGCTCTATAGCTCATATCTTCCTTTGCTTTATCCAAGCCACTTTCTTCAACTCTTCTGCTTTTTCCCATCACTAGAATCCAGCCAGGAAACAGTTTAAAAAGTGAAACTGCCCCCCCCCCTCTTAGCAGCCAATCTTCAGAAAAGCTTTTAAAATTTAAGATATATATCCAGCTATTTCCTGAAAATCACTTGAAAAATCATCTCACTCAGGTGACTTCCTGTCCTTTCTTCAATTCTTCAAGCGGTGGCCGCCCCAGCTAATGAAAATCTGTGCTTCCCCCCAGGGGACCAATCTGGCTCGATTTATTTCAATTCCGAGCCCCCTTCTGCTGGAAGTTTTGGAGTTTCCTTCAGAGCAGGAAAACATCATACTACTGTGACATTTGGCAAAGATCCCTCACTCCTTCTAAGCAATTATTATTTGTGCCATGGAGGTTGGTAAAGGGCAAACATCAAGAGTTCACCATTGAACTTCATGAAAACGCACACAAATATAAAATCTCAGCTCACTTTTTATTAATATCAGCATTTATATTTTAAAATAAAGATTGACTTTATTTTTCTAAGCTATTTGGCTTTCAACTTTTACTTCTGATGAATAGTGATAATGGTGTTCAGGTTTGGCGAGTTCGGACAAACTTCACGCAAAGTTTGGACGAACCCGAACCCAAACGGTCTGTGGCGTCAAAGCTCCGCCCCCGGAATCCCATCATTTTTTTTATTTGTATGGATTATTTATTTTTATTTATTTTTATTTTTATGAAAAAGGACGCTGCAGCGGCGCCGCAAGCAAAGGGAGGTCCTTTCATGTAAAAATATTTTTTTTATTTTTATGTGAAAGGACCTCCCTTTGCTTGCGGCGCTGCTGCAGCGTCCTTTCACATAAAAATAAAAATAAATAAAAATAAAAAATCCCTAAAAATAAAAAACGATGGGATTCTGGGGGCGGAGCTTTGATGTTACATATACCACCAGGTTCCTAAGCACACCAAGGTGAACACTTCCTGGATTCCATCCTCCCTCCATTATTCTAGTTCCGTCCCTGGAATCCAGGAAGTGATCACCTTGGCATGCTTAGCAACCTGCCGGTATATGTGACGTCAAAGCTCCACGCCCGGAATCCCTTCATGGGATTCCCCAGCTCCTTTTGTGCCTCCCTCCCAGCCTCCCAACCAGCCGACAGCTCCCCGGTGTTCGCCTTCTTCTGCCGCCACCGGTGCCCGGCTCCTCCTCCTCTTCTCAGCAGATGAGGAGGAGGCGGTGACACTTTGCAGTGCTTGGCACGAACACCGAACCGGAGTACAATTTTTTTAAAAAAATCGGGTTCGGATTTAGGGTCATGGTCAGTATGGACCCGAATTGTGCAGGTTTGGTTCGCCCAACACTACTGATGAAGATAAGCATAATTTAAAAACATAACACAAGGACAGCAATTTCTGGAAAAATAATCAGTCCTGAGTGGACAATATGATTAAGTCTCTTTTGCCTATTGGTTTAATTGATACATGTAAATGGCAAATAGCATCACCTAAAAGATAACAAAAAGAAGACAGATAAAAAAGAAAAAATAGAAATTAGATAGAAAAATAGATAGAAAGTCCAAGTTTACAAAACTTACATATTGTATATGTTGTCAAGCAATCAAACTAATGGCAAAATTAGCTATTATTGATATATGAACAAGGCAATGATTCTTTGAAAGTTTTTATTTTTACTTATGGCTAAGGATCTTTTCGGAAACATTTGGATGATCTTTTAACAGAACTAGATGCTCCTTTTTTGAACTGTTTCCAGCAGCTTAGCTTCGAGTCAAAAAATGAATTCACAAAGAAGCATTCATGGCTGGCAGAAGTTAAATGTTGGTGAGATTCAAAAGTACAGCTGCACTTCTTCTAAAATGTTGACAAATGCCACAGGAATGATGACTCATTTTCTATAGCTGTGATTTTCTTAAAACTTTATTAGGGGGGGAATTATCTTTTAGTAAGTGTCCAGATGTATGAAATATAAGCTTAAGAAATATAAGCTTCTGAGTTGTACAGTGGCTTTATTAAAACTATAGATTGTTTAGAACCTGGCAATTTGAGTGACATCCTATTTCATGAGTGTTGTGGTTAGCTCTGGCCCAGCTCCTGCCCCAAGGACTGTGGATGTGGGGGAGACATCCACATGCTGCAGGCCTGTTTTGCCCCCGGTGGAATCTGATGATGAAGGCTCCTCTGACCAAGAAGACATGAGTGACAGGGAGGAGGAGAGTGGGGCAGACAGCTCAGAAGGAGAGCAATTATCTAGCTCCTCCTTGGATTCAGAACAAGAGTTAATGATACAGCCACGCATGCGGAGATCGATGCATAGGCAACAACAACTGAGAGATTATTATCAAAGAAAATGAGGTCACCTGCAGTTGGGTGGGGCTGTGGTAATTAGTGAGGCTGCTATAAAGAGCAGCCTGTGGGTTTGGCCATTGTGGAGGATTATCTCATCGTTGTGTTTCGTGACTGCTTTACTGACTTTGAACTTTTGTGTGCTGATTTTCCCCCGCTTGGAAACTAAACCAGAGCAAAGTGTGTTTCACTTTGTGAAAGAAGAAAGACTGTGAATTACCTCACAGCTGCAAGCTAAGTATCACAGAACTGATAAGGGACTTGTACAAATTACCAGTTTGTTTGGAGACGAGTGCTCTTTGCTATACCAAAAGAGGGCTTAGTTTAAGTGAATTTTCATTATAAAGAACATTGTTTTGAATTTTCAAACGTGTGTGTGTCTGAAATTTGTACCTGTGAATTTTTGGGAGGATTCTACTAGAGAGCCCGACAGAAAAATTAGGGAATCCATTTGGCTGAAAACTAGGCAGAAGAGGGTTTGGTGAAGATGAATCTTGTGCTGTGTTACCCTACAATTATGAAACGTACTTTGTAAGGCGTGCAGTTTAACTTATTCCAGTTTGTCTATATTTTAAAAAACAATAACTTTATTAAAGATAATGACCACGCTTCTAAAAATCAATATAAATTGAGAAACATAGAAGAATAAGAAGAAAAATAGAAGGTACATAAAAGAAAAAAGAAAAAGAAAAGCGTACATTGTTTAGGCCCAGATTATTTACCTGGTGCTGAAGTCACATTTTCTGCAATTGAATTTGGAGCAATTTACATTGAGTTTATATCAATTGTTTGCCCGTGTATTGCTGAGGTTGAAGTTGAAGACGTTGTTGACAGGTAAGATGTTGTAGCAGACAATTTTGTGTATTATGCTTAACCCTGCTGTTCTGTTTAAGAAAAGTAACAAATCTTATGTTCCCGGGTCACCCTGACCCGGACCGAAAACTCTTCATTTGCAGTGCTTATGTTTGGTCTTTTTGAAACATTTCTGCACACAATGATATGAAAATTGAAATGAAAAAAGTAAATCTTATTGGTTTATTTTGCGGATATAATGCACGCCCCCCCTGTTTTTGTGAATTTTTTTTCACTTTATGGATAGTTTTGCTAGCAAAATACATTCTATTTTACTAAAGTTGGTGTGGGATTGGTAGCTTGAACATTTCTGAACATAATGATATGAAAATTGAACTGGAAAAATTGATGCATATTGGTTTATTTTGCACATAAAGTATGCCTCAATTATTTCAATTTATATAAAAATTATGCTGTTAATTTCAAACTTACATACTTTTTTTTAGTAAAATGGATTTGTTTCATAAAATTAGTTCTCTGGCTACAATGTGGTTGATTTTCAAAAGGATATTCCAAATATTTCTAGACAAATATGTATAAACAGTGACAATAATGGCAAACAGCAAGGCCGAGGGGGGGTGGCCCTTTTGTGGCAAAAATAAACCAATAAGAACCATTTTTTTCAGTTCATTTATATTTTTCTTATATTCAGAAATGTTCAATTTAGTATATCAAACCTTTTGGGGGAAAATTCCTTAGGGATTTGTAGCCTTAAAAAATAGAAATTGACACGAAATTAAAAAAGGATGGGGGGAGGGGCTTTTTGATCAAAATAAAAATATAAGTCTCAATTTTTCCAGTTCAATTTTCATATCATTATGTTCATAAATGTTCAAACTAGTTTTCCAGTTGAAAAAGTTTTCAAAAAGATCAAATTCAAGTACCTAAAAAAAATATTTTTGGTCCGGTCACATACGAACAGAAACAGATTCAAAGTTATGATTTTTTTTTGCCCAGAAAACAATTAGCCACCACCCCAAAAATATTTTTTGATGATCAGCATTGTTAAATTGAGTAAATGAATGCCTAAGATTTTAAAGAATATTTCGGATTTGGAGCATAAAAAAATAAAAAGTGAAAATGGTTGCAAGCAGCCAAGGGGGGGGGGAGGCCTTATTTCTGATGTTAAAAAACCAATAAGAATCATTTTTTTCAGTTCCTTTATATTTTTCTTATATTCAGAAATGTTCAAGCTACCAATCCCACACCAACTTTAGTAAAATAGAATGCATTTTGCAAGCAAAACTATCCATAAATTGAAATTTTTTTCACAAAAACGGGGGGTGCGTGCATTATATCCGCAAAATAAACCAATAAGATTTACTTTTTTCATTTCAATTTTCATATCATTGTGTGCAGAAATGTTCAGACTACTTTCCAAGTGAAAAAAGCTTTCAAAAAGACCAAACATAAGCACTGCAAATGAAGAGTTTTCGGTCCGGGTCAAGGTGACCCAGGAACATAAGATTTGTAACTTTTTTTGCCCAGCAAAAACTAAGCCCCCCACCCCCCAAAAAAAATTCTCATAGAGAGAACCCCTGAAATGATGAACCAGCATGAAATTTCAAGTTTCATATATGCAGGGAAAATTTTTTACAGGGACTCAAACTTGGCTTCGGGTCACATACGACCCGAACAGAACAGCAGTATCAGGTGCAGTTCCAGATTGTCCAAGGCCAATATTTCAAGCCTTTCTATTGTAGAGTAGTGGAATACTCTTCTCGTGAAATACCTCTGGACCTGCTGCATCATCTTAATGTACAATACGCAGTGTGGATTTCAGATAAACAAGCTGTATTCGAGAATAGACAAACTGTATTCAAGAATCAAATCCCTCCAACCAAATTTTCACCATCATCATTCATTATCTACTTCAGCAATTATCAGGAGAAAAATAATAACTCATGCAATGGAAGGGATTAGAATATCCTTCAAATGACTCTTTCCATTAATTAGAAAGGAACAGTATTTAAATATTTGTATCTATAGCTTTGCTGGCTGGAAAATTCTGGGAGTTAAAGACCACAAGTCATCTTTTACCTTTTGTCTTTCTAACTTCGTCAAGGAAGTATGTTTCTTGAAAAATAAAATAAAAACTCCTAATAGCATACCTTCTGGGGTATATTCTATTTCTTCTTTGGTAATCTCAGTAAGCCAGTTATGAATTGTTTTCCAATTTTTTTGTATTTTGGGGCATGACCATATGCTATTAGGAATTTGGAGGAGACATTATTCTAAACAAACTTTGCTTCTTATAATACATATAATCACGGCAACAAGAATTGCGATAGCACAACTGTGGAAGAATGATCAGACCCCAACAGAAAATTTAATTATAGATAAAATATATACATGTGTGGAGATGGACAAAATTACTAATTCAATTAAGGGAAATAAAATCAATGAATCTAAACGAACATGGCACAAATGGCATGAATGGATTCAAAAGAGAATATAGAGATAATATAATACGAAGTAACAGTACAACTGAATCAAACAACAGATACCTTGTAAATATCTTTATTTATCATTTAGGAAAAGTAATAAATATTAGAAAACAAATGTATAATGTACACAATTGAATGTAATAGGTTTAAAAAATTACTAAAACACACTAACAAAGATGGTTTATGATCTGTAAAATGGAACAAATTGTGATTTGAATTATTTGTGAAAATTTAATAAAGAAACTTTTAAAAAAAGAAAAGAAAAATAAAATAAAAACATTTGATCCACTGTATTTTTTTGTACTGACCTAGTGAGCATGTATCTTAGATCTAACTATTATATCTCTTCTGAATAACATTACTCTTAATCTCCTTCAGAAGTCTAGTGTTTTGGCTGTTTAAAGTATAAATGCAAGATAATAACACCATCTCAAGGGATTGAGGTTCATGGCCAATAAATACATTTTAGCTGTGTGATTGTGCGGTTGTTCTAGCCAAAATCTTCCTTATAGGATGGTGCATCTAGCTTCAGCTCATTGAAAGATGATGTGGATCAGAAAGGTGCCATTGAAATTCAAATGATTGTAACTTCAGTATATGTTAATTTTGATTTCAATGTACAGTTTGGTTATATTATTATTTTATAAGCTACTACCAGTAGTGACATTATATGCTATAACTAAAAGTTTTGCTTTTCTTCTGTTCAATCATATCCAATGCTTAGAGACCATCTGGAAAACTTTTCTTGGCAAGGTTTTTCTGGAATTTCCTGCTTGTTAGGACCGAGACAAAATGACTAGCCAAGGTCATCCAGCTCGTTTTGTGCCCAAGATGAGGCCAGAAGTCACAGTTTCACTTCCCCACCCCCCATGCTTTGAATAAGTGAATTATCATATAGTTAAATCAAAGACAAATTCTAGAAAATTCTAGAAAATTCCAGAAAATTCTAGAAAATTCCAGAAAATTCCAGAAAATTCTAGAAAATTCCAGAAAATGTTTTGTCCCTCCGAGTACTTTGGATTTTAAATGACAACTGTTTCTGGCAACATGGCCAATGGAAAAAAAATACTGCTGTTGAAAGTACCAGTTTTCTCGTGGCAAATTAAATGCTGGTTAAAAATTGTACTTAGATTTATAATCATAGAATACTATAGCTATATAAATAAAGATTTTTTTAAGGGGGACTGTTCTGCCGGCGTGTCTCAACCATCTGTAATTACAGGGTAAATAGTCCAGGAAGACACACACCATACGATAAAAGGAAAACCCAAAAGTTTTTATAAACAGAAAAACAGAAACAGCTCCCTTTTTAAATGTCAAAGGGATTTTCTGGTACACACAAGGCACAGGTTAAATACAGTCCAATTGCTCACCCAATAACTGGGAAACTGAGTCTAATTCTAAAGTCCAGAGACTCCACACACACAATCCTGAAGAGCAAAAACCACGATCTTGACGAAACAATGAATCAGATAATGCTCTCTACATGGGGCTAAACAGGCCTGCAGCATGTGGATGTCTCCCCCACATCCACAGTTCTTGGGGCAGGAGCTGGGCCAGAGCTAACCACAACAAACTGGTTCATTGTTCACATGGTCAGGAAATTTCTCCTTAGTTCCTTGTTACTTCTCTTTTTGTTCAGTTTCCATACATTGCTTCTTGTAGCCAGTATCGTTACTAAAATATTGTATGAACACAATACAACTTTATACTATACTAGCTAATTCATATCTGGGACATAAATTAGAAATCTGTGGAGTAAGCTACAATTTCTCCAGATTTGTTTTTATCATCTGAAAAGTGATGGGTCTGTTTCTCAAAGCTGTTGTGATAGGGAGCCAATAATCATTAGTGTTGTTATAAATAACTAATGGCAATTATTGCTTGAGTGTCCAAGGTCTTCCAGCATCTTTTCATAATGTCCACTGATGAGCAATTGTAGCAGCTTTATTTTTCACTTTGAATTGGAGCTACAATTCCAGCATTGCTTATAGGTTAATGTGGATCTATAATGCCATTTATTTATATGGGACAACTGATCTCCTATTCTAAAGAATTCTAAAAGAACAAATAAGCATTGTCTTTTGTTTAGGGGCAATGTAAGGCATACAAATACATTATACTTAAAAGTTTTTACTTTGTCCCCCCAACCCCACTTTCATATAATACATTTATTCATTTGTATATACAGTGATCCCTCGAGTTTCGCGATCTCGATCTTCGCGAAACGCTATATCGCGATTTTTTTAAAAAATATTAATTTAAAAAAACCACTTCCGCGTTTGGCTTCAGGACTCAGCTGGGAAGCGGCGCGGCTGTTTTAAAAGGTCGCAGCCAGCCTGGGGGGCTTCCCAGCACCCCCCCGAACCCCCAACCCGGGTTCAGGGGGGTGCTGGGAAGCCCCCCAGGCCGGCTGCGACCCTTTAAAACAGCCGCGCCGCTTCCAAGCTGAGTCCTGAAGCCAAATGCCAAAGGCGAACTTCCGCGTTTGGCTTCAGGACTCAGCTGGGAAGTGGCGCGGCTGTTTTAAAAGGTCGCAGCCGGCCTGGGGGGCTTCCCAGCACCCCCCCCGAACCCCCAACCTGGGTCTTCCCGGCCGCCCACGCAAAGGGGAAACCCCGGCTCCTCGCTGATGCCCGCCGCTCGCCCGCCCGCCAGCAAGAGGGGGAAGACCCAGGGAAGGTTCCTTCGGCCGCCCAGCAGCTGATCTGCTCGGTAGCGCAGCAGCAGCGAGGAGCCGAATGGGGTTTCCCCTTTGCGTGGGCGGCGGGGAACGCAAACTCCACCATCTACGCATGCGCGGCCATAGGAAAAAAAGGGTGCGCATGCGCAGATGGTGTTTTTACTTCCGCAACCCTACATCCCGAAAAATCGATTATCGCGAGGGGTCTTGGAACGGAACCCTCGCGATAATAGAGGGATCACTGTAGAGTAAATAATTCGACACAAAATTTAAAATGATTTAAAATGAAATCATTTAAATTTAAAATGGCTTAAAAGTTATGTGTTGTTTGAAAAGGCTTAAGATTTACTTACTTCTCAAATAGGATATTAGACCTATTATTGGCATTTGGTCTCCTGGAATCTTCAGATTAAAAAAAATGTTTAGATAATGTGATATAGGGAAACAGCAGTCTATCTGATCTGAAGGTTTTCAAACTATTTTATAGCCTCAATTATTCACAATACTTTTTATAGCATTGTGTGAAGAATTGCAGCAGATAACATATTTTTGTTAGTAGCAAGACGCTACATATTCTGATATTTGTCACAAAATTTCAAGAAAAATCATCTGTGAATATGTCAGATGAGACGGTGACAAACAGCAATGCTTCAAGCTAAGTACTGGACTTCTTAATTATAGCCATAAGATTCATTCTCTCAAATTGTACAGAAATCATATCCCCCAAATTCACCATAGTTTTCCAGGTGTGAATGCACAAAAATAAGGAGATAAGAACCTGTGTCAGGACTGGAAGCCACCTTGAGCATTGGATCTTCACACCTGCCATATTTAATGCTGTGGGAAACCGAGAGGGGGGGGCTTGTTTGAGCAGGGAACTAAAATCACAGTAATATTCCTTTCTCCGAGAGTCAAGGCTACTCTGCCTTGGACCTAGAGTGTGTGATTGGGAAGCATCTCCAGTTGGACAGTGCATTGATTGGACCATGGATGGACATACCTGCGGGACCGCCTTCTGCCTCACGAATCCCAGCAGCCAACCAGGTCCCACAGAGTTGGCCATCTCCGGGTCCCGTCGACTAAACAATGCTGTTTGGCAGGACCCAGGGGAAGAGCCTTCTCTGTGGCGGCCCCGGCCCTCTGGAACCAACTCCCCCCAGAGATTAGAATAGCCCCCACCCTTCTTGCCTTTCGTAAGCTCCTTAAAAGAGCCTTCTCTGTGGCAGCCCCAGCCCTCTGGAATATGCAAGATGTTGAAGACCTATCTATGTCGCCAGGCATGGGAGGGACTAACTATCTCTCCCCCCCACCTTTTTTTCTGACTGTAATACATGAGAATGGTGTGATTGTGCAGTACTGATTGTTTTTAATATTTATGGGTTTTAAATTTAATTTTTTTATCTAATATTGGATTTGTATTCTGTATACTGTATTATTGTTGTTGCGAGTCGCCCTGAGTCTTCGGAGAGGGGCGGCATACAAATCTAATAAATAATAATAAATAATAAATAATATGAGTCCTGGTGGGGCAGGAACCTGGACTTTATTTTGGGAAGGAAAACCTGGAAGCCCTGACACACTGTACTCATACAATTTGAATATCTTTGAAAGAAATGTGGTTTAAAATGAAGGAGATATTATATTTTTAACATATTTATTAGTACATCACTGAATTACAAAGTAAAATAGATAAAATAGAATTCTTCATTGGCCAAGTGTGATTGGACACACAAGAAATTTGTCATTGGTGCATATGCTCTCAGAGTACATAGAAGAAAAGATACATGTATCAAGAATCATGAGGTACAACCCTTAATGATTATCATAGGGTACAAATAAGCAATGAGGAAACAATATTAATATAAATCGTAAATTCTCATACTGAATATCTTTGTACTTTTTGAATTTAGGTCAGGTGCAACATTTGCCAAATACTTGTAAGAGATTGGCAACTATAGTCTATATTGAGTGTAGAAAATAATGGCAATAATGAGGTAGATAAAGGTGAACAAGGTGAAATTTAAAGCCAGATAATATGGAGTTTCTTTTAACCATGGGAAACTGGCTGGGGACTGGGCTTCAGACTAGTTTGATAGGGATGGATGCCCTTGAAATAATATTTCATATGCACCTCATCAATATTATCAATATCAATAGGTATCAATATTGAAAATACAGGTGTTCTGAACTGGCTCCCAAACACGACAAAGCTTATGTAATTTTTCTCTTACACACACAAAGCAGGCTGACAAGTCTGTCCAGCAGGGAGATAAATAGTTGTATACCACATATATCCATCTCCAATCTCTAACTTTTATCCCAAAGCTAGGGCTGGGCTTTGCTAGTAGTGGTGGCTCTTCTGTCCCAAAGATCAGCCCATAGATTTCCACTGCTCTCCTCTTCTCTCTCTTCTGTGCATATGCTTGTCAGGCACAGGCCCCAGATGTTCCGCCTCTTCCTCATCTGCTATCTCCAGACCTGGGGGCTGTTGACTTTCCATCTGAGAGATGATGGATAGCTCAGGCTCTGCATTTGTCTCTCTCAGCTCCATTCCCTCTTTCCCCTCGATGCTCGCAGACTGCCTTCAGGTTGACCATGACTCCAACGCCACCTCCTCATCTGATTTGGTTGCTGGAGGGGCTAGATTGTAATAGCATCCTTTTCTGTCTTGTCCCAACTGGAATAATTTGCTCTCTCCTAATTGTAACATGTAAATGAAGAGTTTGTACAAAGCTCTGTTAAGCAGAACAGCAATAAAACGGATGAACAGATGAACCGAACAGAACATTTGTATCTTAGCCAGAACAATTTCTGTGAAATGGTGGTTGGCCGGAGGCAGCATTACTGACTGATATGGCTTTATCATATCACTTTTAAATAAGTCGGAGACAGGTTTACAGAGAATCTCAATTCATTAAGCTAATAAGAACCATCAGTACTTACCAAATATTCAGCCTTCCTAACATCTTAAATTACAAAGTACAAAATTTCCAGACAATAAATGTAAGAATTGGGAATGTTGATTGTTGCAACCTGGACATTGCCTGTGTGAAAGAAAAATAATGTTATAATTGGCCTATCTAGTACTAGACAACTTGTAGAAAACAGAAAGCGTAAGAGAATAAATGCTTTTTAAGGATGACATATGGGAATGACATGCGAACATTGCCTTTAAAAAGTCAGAGAGGAAGTGGAGTCACAGGTGGCTATGAAGCAATTAATGCTTGATATAAGAAAAGGAGAAAGAGAAGAAGGGTAAAATAAAAAAGTCAATTGGGCAACTGGCCAAAAAAAGGATATAAGAAGAAGAAAAAAAACTCAAGGAAATGAACTGTTGTTCCATCTGCTGCATAAAAAAAGATCTTCCATAAATTACTGTAGGCTAAAGAAATTTATAACCATGATTTGTCATTATGCACGTAGAGGAGGGTGAAGGAATAAGGCATATATATATATATATGTCACATGTTTTTTTTGCTGAATTTGAAAGTATATATATATATATATATATGTAGATTGTTCTGAGTTCGGGTTTTGCCCTGTGTAATGTTTTGCATGTCTATGCGACGTTTCGGTGAAATCACATTCACCATCTTCAGGCTGGAGTTCCAATCTTTGTGTTGTTGTAAATGGAATATTAGCAAACTGACATTTTTTCTTAGTATGTAGTGTGGGGGTGGAGATTTGCTTTGAATGTAGCAAATAGATTGGGTGACTATGCTTCAGTGATCTGATTGGTTGGTGTAATCACAGTTATTAGAAGGAATGGCATGAAGATTTTATGAAGTTTTTTGTTTAAGGCTGATTTCCAAATATAAAATTCTAAAATCATAATAATTAGAAGGATTGACATGTTGATTATTATGAAGTGTTTATTTTGTTTAAGGCTGGTTTCCAAATCTCTGGCAGGCGGGAGGTATCATCTCTTTTATTTAAACAAAGGGGTCTCCTCTCAATTTCGATAGCTTCTAGAGAGATTCTTTTATATAAATTCTCTGTTTTGTGGAGTAATTTAGTTTTTTCAAAGTCAATTTCGTGCCCTGTTTTTTTAATGTGCTGGACAAGGGAGGAGGTCTTTTCTTGTTTTTTGACTGCATTCACATGTTCTGCTATATATATATATATATTTGTTTTTGTAGATTTTCATGGGTACAGGTATGACGGTCTTGGTATATTCGGGTTTCTTTCCGTGTAGGATTTAAAAATTTATGGCGATGTTTCGATGAGGTCCCACTCGTCATCTTCAGGCTGGTGCTTCTGTCCTTGTTCTAGGGCGAACAAATATATATATATACATATATATATTTGTTTTCGTAGATTTTCATGGGTATATGTATGTAGATTGTTCTGAGTTCGGGTTTTGCCCCATGTAATATTTTGAATGTCTATGCGACATTTCGGTGAAATCACATTCACCATCATCAGGCTAAAGTTGTAAGTTTCGTGCTGCTGTAAATATAGTTATATAAAATTATATTTACAGCAGCACGAAGCTTACAACTTCAGCTTGATGGTGCATGTGATTTCACCTAAATTTCGCATAGACATTCAAAATATTACACGGGGCAAAACCCGAACTCAGAACAATCTACATATGTATATGTATATGTATATGTATATGTATATGTATATGTATATGTATAAATAAAGCTGGAATAGGATTGTTAGACACAAAAATATTTAATATTATGTGGCTTTTGCTAAATTTAGAAAAGTTTGCCTGCTAGAAATAAACCTTATCAATGAAATGCATAAGAAGCTGGGTCAGTTTGGAAACCAGAAGTGGGTTTACCAAGAACTTTATTATCAGGAGCTTCTGGCAGGCAAAGTGTATAGACCTAATATTCAGGAGGAATGTTGCTGTGGTTTACAGAAAATATTTTATCTTGACAGATTATCTAGTAGTTACACATATTTATGTTGTACAGTATGCAGAATAAGGATGTATGTGTGTGTTACTCAAGATGGAACATTCTTTAATAAATCATACTCCCGGATACACATATGGGAGTGTCTCTTACTCTCTCCCCCTCCCTCTCTTTTTCCTTCTCCCCATCTCTCTCTCTCTCCCTCTCTCCTTCCTTCTCTCTCTCTCCCCCCCCCCTCTCTCCCTCATTGTATTTTTAGGGGGAGAAATAAAGCTCTTCATAACCAAATTCTACCTATTGTGATGCAGAGACTTCCATCCATAAGGTAACTGCTCAAAATCCTTGGTATATATGTGTAGGATTTGATCCCTGTACTACTGCAATAAATAATTTCCGACTGGTTATCAGATTATGCATCAATAATATAAGACTGCATCACCTAAATGCATTATTTAGAAAGCTTTTCATCAGTCCATTGACTCACATTTTTGTTGCAGATTATACAAATGTACTTAAATCCATGTTTAGAAACCTAATCACAATGAAGTCAATTTCATTCCATTTTACTATAGTGAAAGGCCTTGGGATTGAGTCAAAAATACGGACCTGTCCACAGGAGTGAAATCCAGCAAGTTCTGACAGGTTCTGGAGAACCAGTAGCAGAAATTTGGAGTACAGTAGTCCCTCTCTATACCGCGCTTCACCTACTGCGGCTTCACTTCATCGCGGGTTTCTGAGGAAGTTGATCGGCAGATTTAAACAGCCTGCCGAACTCGATCGGCAGGGTTTTTTTAAAAAAAAATATCTAAAATTGTAAATACTGTATTTAAATACTGTATCTAAAATAAATACTGTGTGGGAAGGGTTTATAAACACTTAAAACAATGAAAACTTACCCAACAATTACAATATAAATACTTAAATAAGTACTATCAGTCGATAAATTCCCCATCGCGGATTTCACCTATCGCGGCCAGGTCTGGAACGTAACACCAGCGATAGGTGAGGGACTACTGTAGTTTGTAGAATGGGCAAATACTACTACTGGCTGCTCCTAGAGTGTGCTGGGAATGGATATTTGTAATATCCTTCCCCCAGGAATGAGGAGGGAATGGAGATTTTGCAGTATTCTTCCCTTGGAGTGGAGTGGGAATGGACATTTTGCAGTATCCTTCCCCTGCCATGCCCACCAAGCCACGCCCACCAAGCCATGCCACATGTACCAAGCCACACCCACAGAACCGATAATAAAAACATTTGGATTTCACTACCAAATCAGTAGACCAGCACAACATAGTGGACCTCATATACTTAGACTTCAGCAAAGCTTTCGATAAAGTTGACCACAATCTCCTAATCAACAAATTAGAAAAAAGCGGGGTAGATTACAAAACATGCAGATAGATTAACAGTTGGCTAACCGACCACACCCAACGAGTTGTCCTCAATGGTTCCAAATCCACATGGAAGAAAGTAGGCAGCAGGGTACCACAGGGCTCTGTCCTGGGCCCTGTGCTCTTCAACATTTTCATCAATGACCTGGACGAAGGAATAGAAGGGCAACTAATCAAATTCGCAGACGACACCAAGTTGGCGGGGGTAGCCAACACCCTTGAAGACAGGCTCAAATTACAGAAAGACCTGGACAGACTAACACAGTGGGCCCACACCAACAAAATGATGTTCAACATCGACAAGAGCAAAGTCCTTCAACTAGGTAAAAAAAAAAGCCTGAACACACATACAGCCTGGGAGAAACCCCTCTCAGCAGTAGCGACGGTGAAAGAGATCTCGGAGTCTTGGTGGATAATCGACTAAACATGAGCCAACAATGTGCAGCAGCAGCCAAAAAAGCCAATACAATCCTAAGCTGCATCAACAGGGGAATATACTCCAAGACCAGGGAAGTCTTAATACCATTCGACTACGCCCTGGACAGACCACACCTGGAGTACTGTGTTCAGTTCTGGTAACCACACTTCAAAAAAGACATTGAAACTCTGGAGAAGGTGCAGAAAAGAGTGACCAAAATGATCAGGGGCCTAGAAACCAAGACTTACGAAGAGAGACTGTGGGAACTGGGCATGGATAGCCTAGAGAAAAGGAGGGCCAGAGCGGACATGATAGCAGTCTACAGGTATACGGGGGGTTGCCACAGAGAGGAGGGGATCACTTTAGGATAGAATAGAATAGAATTCTTTATTCTGCAAGTGTGATTGGACACATAGGAATTTGTCTTTGGTGCATATGCTCTCAGTGCACATAAACGAAAAGGAGGAAGGGAGAGAGGAAGGCAGGCAGACAGACAGGCACGAAGGAAGGAAGGAAGGAAGGGAGGGAGGGAGATTAAAATGAGAGGTAGAGAGGGTCTGAAGGAAGTCCTGCCTTAGCCACAACAGGTCCCCCCCAACGTGAGTGATGTTGAGTTGGCCATGCTCACCCTGGCCATGCCCACCCCAGTTCCCTGAGGTTAAACACAACCCTGATGTGGCCCTCAATGAAACTGAGTTTGACACTCCAGAGTTAGAGGGAGAATACTAAGCTGGTTGAAACTTGCTTTAATCAGGAACATTTGTTCACTGTTTCTTAATATCACTGTTTCTGAATATACCCTTATATTATGTGCCCTATTATATGGAAGTCATATAATGAAAATTGGCAGCATAAGATGCCATAATTCATTTTATAACCTGATGCTATTCAATTTGGGATCACCAAGAACTTTCATTAAAATAGTCTTTTTCTTTTTCCCCCTTCCTTTCTTTTTGTTTCCTTCTCTTTCCTTTCCTTCAAAGCTATCATCCTTTGACTGGGGGAAAAAATCCAATTAATCATAGGGATCTGCAATCCTCTCCTCAGCTGCCTCATTACAGTCCTTGTCTTCCTCTGCTGTTATATAATTTCTAATTTACCTTGCCCTGTTCATTGACTTTGTATTAAAAAGAAAGAAAGAAATATCCTAAACCTCTCTGTGCATTTAAGGCAATTCTTGATACTTATATTGCCTTGATTTCTAGTACTCTTGGAACTGAGATGTTCATTAGTCCTATTATTGATGCTCGCCATGCTGCTTGGGCTGCTTCTTGAGTTGCTTCCGCACTAGCAAGACATCAGAATTTTAGAGTCACAATTCATCATTCTGCCAACATGACAGTAATGAGGAAAGGCTTTAACTACTTCACTTATGTTTGATGTGAACCAAAGGGAAACAATGAATGGAATGGAATGGAATGGAGTGGAGTGGAGTGGAGTGGAGTGGAATGGAATGGAATGGAATGGAATGGAATGGAATAGAATAGAATAGAATAGAATAACAGAGTTGGAAGGGACCTTGGAGATCTTCAGATCCCACCTCTTGCTTAGGCAGAAAATCCTATACTATTTCAGGCAAATGGTTGTCCATCTCTTCTTTAAAACTGGAGCATTCACAACTTCAGGAGGCAGGTTGTTCCACTAAATAATTGTCCTAACTGTCAGGAAATTTCTTCTTAGTTCTAGGTTGCTTCTCTCCTTGATTAGTTTCCACTCATTGCTTTTTGTCTTGCCTTTAGGTGGTTCGGAGAATAACTTGACTTCCTCTTCTTTGTGGCAACCCCTGAAATATTGAAAAACTGCTGTCATGTCACCTCTAGTCTTTCTCTTTATTAAACTAGACATACCCAATTCCAGCAGCCTTTCTTTATATATTTTAGCCTCCGGTCCTCTAATCATCTTTGTTGTTCTTCTCTGCACTGTTTTTAGAGTCTTAACATTTCTTTTTACATTGTGGTGATGAAAACTAGAAGCAGTATCCCAATAAAGACTGAATGCACCAATTATCACACCAATCAAGAAGTAAACCTTCTATGCACAAAGTCCACAAATGTTTTCTATAACTTTGTAAACAACCAACTCAAAGACTCAAGATCCACCCCACCCCTTAAAAAACCAAATGGTAAAGACTATAATGATGAAACAATCAAAGCTAACTTCTTTAACACAGTATTCAGCTCAGTCTTTGTAAACACCAATGGATCATGCTCAATTAACTTCAATGATCTAACACAAATCAACTTTACAGAAGATAATGTTAGAAAGGCATTATGTAACCTAAAACCATCTCTGTCTATTGGACCTGATGGACTATGTGCATACTTCTTAAAAAAAAGGCTACACAACCTTGGCTGAATCTCTAAGCATAATTTTTTTAAAAAATCCTTCAGGACTAGGTTCCTTACCCAACCTATGGTCACTCGCTACAGTCATCCCTATCTTCAAAAAAAAGAGAGAGCTCCAAGTAATGTTGAAAATTACAGACCAATCTCTTTGGGTTGCATCACCTGCAAAGTCATGGAATCAATCATAAACTAATCCATTACACTCCACTTAGAAGCTAATAACCTACTCTCCATCAAACAATTTGGCTTCATGAAAAAAAATTCCTGTAATGTACAACTCTTCCACTGCAAAAACATATGGACCACTCAACTTGATCAAACAACGAACACAATTTACATAGACTTTTGTAAAGCTTTTGATTCAGTAATACACAACAAACTACTTCTGAAACTAAAATCCTATGGCATCTCTGGACCCCCTACATGATTGGATAATGACATTCCTGTCTAATAGACAACAAGTGGTCAAAATAGGAAGTGCCACATCAATTCTTGCTCCTGTCAACAGCGTTGTCCCTCAAGGCAGTGTTCTAGGACCAACAGTAGTTAGCGTAGGTAGGTGGATAGGTAGGTAGGTAGGTAGGTAGGTAGGTAGATACTGTAAGTGTGGCCTTACCATGTTAGTGTGAAATCCCAATACAAGCTCCACCCCATTTATACATGTGCCAATATATATATAAGCAAGGACCAGAGCTTATATTATGACAGCATGGTGCTGCCTTCATCATTTGAATGACAGCTCTGAAGATGGGAATGCCTATCTATGAGGATGCTATTAGTTGTTGGCATGGAAAAATGCTCTTTTCTACCCGACAGTGTAAGATAATTATTATTCCTGCTCAATCTCTTATTTTTATTGCCTGAGGTTATGTGATTTAGGGGAGGAAAAAACCGTGGGGATTCCAACAGTTTCAATGCATCATATAAACATTAAGAACAGCACAAGAACAAAACAAAAAAATAAAACCCACCCTCACATTAGAATAGAATCCAAATGGGCTAAGTAATGATAATGCAAATAAACTTGTAAATGAACCATTAATTTTCAAATGAAAAGGCAACACGTGACTTTTCTACTCTTTATTAGAAGAAAATAGGCTACATTTAATTTTTCAAATAAAGCGAGCTTTTATTAAAAAAAGAATAGTCCTGAATTCTGAGTTCATCTTTATATTAAGAAATAATGTGCATTACCAAAACTAATATGACAGTAAAACCTGCCATATCTCCAGAAATGTTTATTGCAAATGCAGCTTCATAATGAATGCAAAAAAGTAGTACAAAGAGGAAGAGGACGAGGAAGAAGGAAGAGGACGAGGAAAAGGAGGAGGAGGAGGAGGAGGAGAGGAGGAGAGGAGGAAGAGGAGGAGGGGGAGTAAGGAGAGGAGGAGGAGGAAAAGGAGAATGAGGAGGAGGATGAAGAAGATGATGACTATGGTGATGGTGATGGTGGTGATGATATATATCCACACCTATAAGTATTTTCTGAAAACTGGCTTAAAACTAAAATGGGTGACAGGTGTTCTAGCAGAAACACACATCTCTTCTCTTGGCTCTTGCTGGCTGCCAATATGTTTCTAAATAAAATTCCAAGAGCTACCGCTGATCCATAAAGCCCTTAATGGCTCTCTAGAAGTTTATACTCTATTTAGTAATTCACAGATGATGAATTAAAACTGGGAAGGATATCTTTTGATTCTCCTGCTACCTGCAATTTAATTTGCATTTTTAATGGGTATTTTCTGTTTTGTTTCAAATATTGTTAGCCACTTTCAGTACCCTCCAGAGAAGAAAGAAGAGTATAAATAAAAACCAACAAACAAACAAAAAACAAATTATTGAAAAAAAATTGTCAAGCGAGTTTGTTTGTTTTATTTCCAAGCGTAAGCTATAACACTAATGTCACCCTCCAAGTCCTAAACAGATCTTGCTTAGGTTTTTAAAATTACACAAAACCAGGCAAATATTGCTACCTAACTGGATAAAAGTATCTAACAACAAATGACAAAACACAATTAATTAAAGAATAAGAGCCAAATAAATTCTATCTGTGTCTTCTATCTGGAGACACTTTTTTTTTCTTGAGAAAAGAAAGTGCTAAAAAGTTTATTTAGAGTTTAGAATTCCTGTGCTTTTAACCTACTACAGTGTTCCCTCGATTTTCGTGGGTTCGAACTTCGTGAAAAGTCTATACCACGGTTTTTCAAAAATATTAATTAAAAAATACTTCGCAGTTTTTTCCCCCTATACCACGTTTTTCCCCGCCTGATGACATCATATGTCACTGCCAAACATTTGTCTGCCTTTAATAAATATATATTTTTAATAAACTTTAATAAATAAATATGGTGAGTAATAATCTAAGTGGTTGCTAAGGGAATGGGAAATCACAATTTAGGGGTTTAAAGTGTTAAGGGAAGGCTTGTGATACTGTTCATAGCCAAAAATAGTGTATTTACTTCCTCATCTCTACTTCGCGGAAATTCGACTTTCGCGGGCAGTCTTGGAACGCATCCCCCGCAAAAAGTGAGGGAACACTGTATAACCTTCTGCTATCTTAGTCATTCATCCCTTGATTTATAGCACAGCATATCCACAGCAGCGGCTTCATTGGATGAGACTCATGAACAAAGAACCTAAAGTCATATGGGTTATATAATATCTACTTAGGTTGGAAAGAAATGATTTAAATTTAGCATTTGAATTTATTGTTACATAGTGAATTTGTAAGAGTGCCAGACAAATTTCCTAGTAGACTGGTAATGCATGAAAACTAATTAAAACCTGGAATAAATCTTTACTCTAAAATGAAAGTGAGACAGAACTACATTATAATATCACCACATATGGAAAATATTCTTCTTCTTCATTCAATTCAAAGTCCCAATTCAAAGTGTTGGTTATGACCTTTAAAGTCCTTCATGGCATTGGACCAGAATATCTCTGAGACCGCCTTCTGCCGCATGAATCCCAGCGACCGATTAGGTCCCACAGAGTGGGCCTTCTCCGGGTCCCGTCAACTAAACAATGTCGGTTGGCGGGCCCCAGGGGAAGAGCCTTCTCTGTGGTGGCCCCGACTCTCTGGAACCAGCTCCCCCCAGAGATTAGAACTGCCCCTATTCTCCTTGCCTTTCGTAAGCTCCTTAAAACCCACCTTTGTCGTCAGGCATGGGGGAACTGAGACATCTCCCCCGGGCATATACAATTTATGCATGGTATGTTTGTAGGTATGTTTGTTTAGTAAATGGGTTTTTAAAAATATTTTAAATTATAATTTAGGTTTGTCACGAATTGTTTTGTTTTGCTGTGAGCTGCCCCGAGTCTGCGGAGAGGGGCGGCATACAAATCTAAATAATAAAATAAAATAAATAAATACTATATATTCAACACAGATCTCTATGCTGGCCTAGTTTGATTCAGGGAATTCCTGTCCAATTTAAACATCTTGAAAGCATTAGAGCTCTAACAAGATTTTCCACCTCTCAAAGGTTGAAAAGACAAAAGCACCTGTAAGATTTCAAAGATAACCTTTACTTGTTATATTGTTGTTTCTGCTGCTACCAAACCAGAAAATAGTAAAGTAAGGGTAATACAGGCCAAAGGGCTTATGAAGATAATATGTCCAAGTGGAGCTTCAAATGTCACTAGGGACATTCAGAGCAAACAATCACATAATTTAGTTTGGTGACACAGCAAAAAATGTACCATCTATTCACTGGCTGTATGTTTATAGTATGTTATGTATGTATGCTACCCTATCAACACTACCAGCAACAAGAAAAGTGGTGGTCACATTTTGAAATATTCACCTAATTTCAGCCTCTTTTTCACAGATTATTCCCCAATACATAAATATTGATTAATATTGCCACCCATCTTAAATCGAAACGATTCTGGATGTCTTAAAGTATTAAGTCTCAGGAGAAGGGCAACATAGAAATGAATAAATAAAAATATAAAAAAATATAAAAAAATAAAAAAATAAATTTAATAAATAAGTAAGTAAGTAAATAAATAAATAAATAACACAAAAGTGTTACCTTTTTTACACACTAGGAACACTAGAAAAGAGAGAGAGAGAGAGTGGGGGGAGAGGGAGGGAGAGGAAAGGAGAGAGAGAGAGAGAGATTTAGACTGAAACCACAAACTTGGTAAAGTTTGAGTCCTTCAGGATTGGGCAGCATAGAAGTTGAATAAATAAAAATGAATGTGGACTTAACTTTACTCATATCAATTCAAAAGTCTAATTGCATTCAAAGCGGCTTATTCATAAAAGATAATAATAATAATAATAATAATAATAATAATAATAATAATAATAACAACAACAACAATAATAATAGTAATGATGATGATGATGATGATGATAAGTTAAGTTAAGTTAATAATAAGTTAATAATAAGTTAAATAATAATAAGTCCCAAGTTGTGGACCCTCTCCGAGGGGAGCAATAATTCCCCCCCCCCCCAGGGTAATGGACAGACAGATGGAATTGTCCTCGGGAGGCAAAACCGACAGCCACTCCATCTTCTCAGAGTTGAGTTTGAGTCTGTTGACACCCAGACCCTAACAGCCTCCAGGCAATGGCACATCAATTCCACTGCTTCACCGACTGGGCACGGGGTGGAGATGCACAACTGGATATCATCAGCATACTGATGATACTATCAGTATATATATATATACTATCTATCTATCTATCTATACTATCTATGGATGGATGGATGGATAGATAGATAGATAGATAGATAGATAGATAGATAGATAGATAGATAGATAGATAGATAGATAGATGAATAGATACAAGTACAATAAATAAATAAATAAATAAACAAATAAATAAATAAATAAATAAATAAATAAATAAATAAATAAATAAATAAAGTGCACATGCCCTTTAGGCACCCGAGCTAAAAAACATTTATTTATTTATTTATTTATTCATTCATTCATTCATTCTTTCTTTCTTTCTTTCATTTATTTGATTTATATTACCATTACTAGCCTAGGGTTTGCCACATGTAGCTCTCCAGATGGCAGAAGAACTCTCTGTTGGATCTAATGAGTGTTCAGACAAAATCGGGTCCCTGGTTCCATGCTATGCAGAGGTTTAAAGGTGAACATTACTCAGAAACAACCTGCTAACCAATGCATGCAGGTTATAACCAGCATGAGCCCAAGGATGAGGTCAAATACATCATAAGTATGGTATCACAGGCCCCCACAAGAGATGTAAGTCCGACTAACCGTAAATTCTGTTGACTCTTATCTAGTTTCAATTAGACTTGATGATTAATAGATCCTACTCTTGGGTATAAGTAGTATGAAATAAACTTGTAGTACTTTTGAACTCTCTTCTGGCTCCTGGTTTTTTATACTTAGTGCAGCTCATGCAGTAGAGATGTAAAATGTATCTTATGACAAACACATGTAACTATCTTTGCTATATTTTGTTCTAGTTTCTGGATATTCTTCAAGGACAGCCCCAAATAGAAATCCACCTTGGGAAAAAATATGTCTTCTCTTGATGCAATCACTGTGACCATTTTCTCAACAATGTAAACTTAATTCTTCCCTTACCTGCCTCTGAAACTAATTAAATTGAGTACCACTAGTTGTTTTGAACATACAATTCAAAGGGGAGATTTCATTGGATTGCCTTAGAGTTGAATCATGTACAGTGGTACTTCTACCTACAAATGCCTCTACTTAAAAACTTTTCTAGATAAGAACCAGGTGTTCAAGATTTTTTTGCCTCTTCTCAGGAACCATTTTCCTTTTACCAACCTGAGCCTCCAAAATTATAACTGGAAAAGGCAGGGAGAAACCTCTATGGGGCCTCTCTAGGACTCTCCTGGGAGGAAACAGGGCCAGAAAAAGCAGGGAGAAGCCTCCGTGGGGTTTCTCTAGGAATCTACTGGGAGGAAACAGGGCCTCCACCCTCCCTGTGGTTTCCCCAATCGCACACATTATTTGCTTTTACATTGATTCCTAGGGGAAAAATTGCTTCTTCTTACAAACTTTTCTACTTAAGAACCTGGTCATGGAACAAATTAAGTTCGAAAGTAGAGGTACACTGGATTTCAAACTTTGCATAGCTTTAGTATTCAGTATTTGCTTCTTCAATTATCCAGCAATAAGTATGGATTTTTTTAATTAACTTAACATATATCATAGGAAATTTTAAAGCAAACATTGTGATATTTTCCTTTGCAAAGTATTTTAAATGGTTCCTGCTTCTTGAATTGATTATACAAGTAACCTTTTAATATATTGAGATTTTTTCCCCCTGCACAATTCTGTTGCATTAAATGCATGGCTTGATTTGCATGAATTTTTAAAACTCTTAATAGCAGATGTTATTGGTAGTACTATGGCTCACAGAAATAATGCCGCATACAATTAGTATTTAAAGTCCAGCTGGAATATTTTATAAAGTCTCATATCAAATTATTAAATTGCTAAGATGTAAAAACAGGAATTTTCCCAAGATTCATAAAACATGCAGCCCAGTAGAATAGAATCCTCAATTTGTGTTTTAGAGTAATTCAGTTTTTGGGAGGGAGTAAAGGTAAATTCCATAATATTTTTCTGTACCCTATTGTCTGTGCATAAAAGAGAATTGTACTCCATTCTACTCTGGAGTTATGATTCAAATTTTGAGATTTCCTATAAATTAGAGATATCATATCCAAATGTTGTTAGTGCTTGTGCTATTTATTCATTCATCACTGGCTCTTTGAGATTTTATAACAGATATAAAAGTGATTTTGGTATTAGATTTCATAAAATATTCAGTAACCACTAATTGTATGGAACACTATTATCAGCATTTATTATTATTATTTATCTGTTTTTGTGTTCAGTGAAAAGTCCAGGCAAGCCCTGACTCATAGTAAGTAGATAGTTTAGGTATATCTCAAATTCATCTCATAGCTGCCAGCTTTATTTTTTTTCTCAAAAAATTAGAAAATTGTGCAAAAGTTCATTTATTTCAGTTATGCAACTTAAAAGGTGAAACATAATATAGGAGAGAGACTCATTACATGCAAGGCAAGATACTTCAAGCTGTGATTCATCATAATTGTGATGATTATGGTGTACAGCTCATGAAAATCCCAAATCCACAATCTTGGAAAATTAGAATATTACATGCAATCAATTAAACAAGGATTGTACCTAGAACAATATCGGACCTCTGAAAAGTATAAGCATGCATATGTACTCAGTACTTGGTTTGGGCCCCTTTTGCAGCAAATACTGCCTCAATGTGGCATGGCATGGAAGCTATTAGCCTGTGGCACTGCTGAGGTGTTATGGAAGACCAGGATGCTTCAATCGCGGATTTCAACAGTCTGTGTTGATTTGTGCAGCCATGTCATCTGCTGGTGTTGGTCCACTGTGCTTCATTAAGTCCAGAGTCAACGCAATTGTCTATCAGGTGATTTGTATTTGTATTGTATTGTATTTATTAGATTTGTATGCCGCCCCTCTCCGAAGACTCGGGGCGGCTAACAACAATATAAAAAGACAATGTAAACAAATCTAAT
Organism: Erythrolamprus reginae; assembly: GCF_031021105.1. Taxonomy (NCBI): domain Eukaryota; kingdom Metazoa; phylum Chordata; class Lepidosauria; order Squamata; family Dipsadidae; genus Erythrolamprus; species Erythrolamprus reginae. The sequence goes on from NC_091953.1 coordinate 118,918,945, forward strand.
ATTAAAAACAATCTAAAAAACCCCAATTTAAATAACCACTCATACATACAAGCATACCATGTATAAATTCTATAAGCCTAGGGGGAAGGAAAATTTCAATTCCCCCATGCCTGACAACAGAGGTGGGTTTTAAGGAGCTTGCGAAAAGCAAGGAGGGTGGGGGCAACTCTGATATCTGGGGGGAGCTGGTTCCAGTGGGCCAGGGCCGCCACAGAGAAGGCTCTTCTCCTGGGTCCCGCCAAATGACATTGCTTAGTCAAAGGGACCTGGAGAAGGCCAACTCTGTGGGACCTAACTGGTCGCTGGGATTTGTTCGGCAGAAGGCAGTCCCGGAGATATTCTGGTCCAATGCCATGATGGGCTTTATAGGTCATAACCAACACTTTGAATTGTGACCAGAAATTGATCGGCAACCAATGCAGACTGCGGAGTGTTGGTGTAACATGGGCATATTTGGGGAAGGCCATAATTGCTCTCGCAGCTGCATTCTGCACGATCTGAAGTTTCTGAACATTTTTCAAAGGTAGCCCCATGTAGAGAGCATTACAGTAGTCGAACCTCGAGGTGATGAGGGCATGAGTGACTGTGAGCACTGAGTCCCGGTCCAGATAGGGCCGCAACTGATGCACCAGGTGAACCTGGGCAAACGCCCCCCTCGCCATAGGTGAAAGATGTTTCTCTAATGTGAGCTGTGGATCAAGGAGGACGCCCAAGTTGCGGATCCTCTCTGAGGGGGTCAATAATTTCCCCCCCCCCCCAGGGTTATGGATGGACAGATGGAATTGTCCTTGGGAGGCAGGACCCACAGCCACTCCGTCTTATCCGGGTTGAGTTTGAGTCTGTTGAAACCCATCCAGACCCCAACAGCCTCCAGGCACCGGCACATCACTTCCACTGCTTCGTTGACTGGACATGGGGTGGAGCAGTTCATGCTTTCTTCTGCAGCCAAGTTTTATGGGGATGCTGACTTTATTTTCCAGCAAGACTTGGCCCCTGCCCACACTGTTAAAAGCACCAAAACCTCATTCAGTGACCATGGGATTACTGTGCTTGACCTTGACAAACTTGCTTGATCTGAACCCCATAGAGAATTTATGGGGCATTACCAAGAGAAAGATGAGAGACTGAAAGATGAGAGAATGAACAATACAGAAGAGCGGAAGTCTGCCATTGAAGCACCCTGGTCTTTCATAACACCTCAGCAGTGCCACAGGCTGATTCAGGTGGGGGTTCCACTTGCCACTACTGGTACACCCTCCAGGACTGTCACAGATGCATGTGCATCCGGTGGGTGCGCATGTGCCCATTGGTGCAAGATTTGGCTTCTGTGCATGTGCAGCAAGAAAAATTTTCCGCAAGGATGCTCACGCGCACAAGATTTTGCTGATTTTCAGCTATTTCTTTGCTTCTGTGCATGTGCAGAAGCAAAAAAAATGCAGCACATTGGTGAAATCTCGTGCACAAGAGCATCCTTGCGTGAGATTTTGCTTGCTGTGTGCATGCATCAGGAGCACAGAGATGCGTGTGCAACTCAATTTCCGCCACCAGAACCAGAGCATGTCAGAACCTGTTGGAACTCACCACTGCTTGGGTGGGAGTGTGTGGAAGCAGCGTTGAGCTTCTACCCTGAATGCTATATTGAGCTTGTCACCATGGCTCATGAGTGCTTGTGGGGCCAGCATGATTTTGCTTTTGTACCTGTGGAGGTTGCAAAATCACGCATGGAGCCGCAGGTACACCCATGTTTTGGGGTTTGTTTTGTTTTGTTTTGCTTGGGCGAATGTGTATGATTTTGCTACCTCCATGTTCTGTCGGGCTCTCTGGTAGACTCCTCCTCTGGTAGACTCCTCCCAAAAATTCACAAGTACAAATTTCAGACACACACACGTTTGAAAATTCAAAACAATGTTCTTTATAATGAAAATTCACTTAAACCAAGCCCTCTTTTGGTATAGCAAAGAGCACTCGTCTCCAAACAAACTGGTAATTTGTACAAGTCCCTTATCAGTTCTGTGATACTTAGCTTGCAGCTGTGAGGCAATTCACAGTCCTTCTTCTTTCACGAAGTGAAACACACTTTGCCCTGGTTTAGTTTCAAAGCCGGGAAAAATCAGCACACAAAGGTTGAAGTCAGCAAGGCAGGCACGAAATGCAACAATCTGATAATCCTCCACAATGGCCAAACCCACAGGCTGCTATTTATAGCAGCCTCACTAATTACCACAGCCCCACCCAACCACAGGTGGCCTCATTTTCTTTGATAATAATCTCTCAGTTGTTGTTGCCTATGCATCGCTCTCCGCATGCGTGGCTGTATCGTTAACTGTTGTTCTGAATCCAAGGAGGAGCTAGATAATTGCTCTCCTTCTGAGTTGTCTGTCACACTCTCCTCCTCCCTGTCACTCATGTCTTCTTGGTCAGAGGAGCCTTCATCATCAGATTCCACCAGGGGCAAAACAGGCCTGCAGCATGTGGATGTCTCCCCCACATCCACAGTCCTTGGGGCAGGAGCTGGGCCAGAGCTAACCACAACACTCCATAGGTGCAGAAGCACAATGCCACTGGCCCTGTAAGTACTCATGAGCCGCGGCGGCAGGGGTGGGCTGCTGTCCAGACTGGGGGGGGGAATACAGTGGGGTAGAAAAAATGGAGCTCCACCCCAGAGCACCCAATTTGCACTGGAAGATATTGAAAGAAAATGCATAAGCCATGCCCAGAGTGTGGTAGTAAACATTTTGGTAGCCTTTCACTGCATGGCGGCGAGCACAATTTAGTGTTCTGGCTAGAAGCCCACCACTGGGGAGGAAGCCTCAATGTGTTATCAGAGAGTGATATCCCCACTTTAAAGTTGAGATAAACAGAATACTTACAGGAGGGAACACAAAACAATTGAGCGAACGTGTCAATAGCATGAATAAAAGCAAATAGAGCTGTTGAAACCATTCAAGCATTTCTGCCGAGGTTGAAAGGCACTCTATTCTCTTTTCTTTTTTGTCCCTCTCAAAAGCTTTCATTAAATTCTCACTGGCTGAACTGTAATGCTACATTGGTATAAGGCAGTGGTGTCTAAGTGAACCTTGAAATTGGCACGTTCAAGGAAGTGGGCCTGCTGCAGAACAATAGTCAAGGAAGAACCCAACTGTGGCCAAGGTGTGCGACTTTTATATACGTTACAAGCTGAAACTTCAGGGGAAAGTCACATACAGGAAAAATGAGACCTTTTTTTTTTTTTTGCTAAACCACAATCCCTAAGCATTCTGGTAGATGCTTACTAGAGGGAGTGAGCTGAAGCTAATTGTGCTACCCTAATTGTCTCTTTAGCTTTCCCCAGGGAATTGGAATCTCAATGCATCCAGGCACAGGCAAATTAGTGGCCTCCATACATTTTGTATTCAGAGAGCTAGTCGCAAAGGAAGTGTAAAGCTCCGCCCACCAACCCGGAAATCACTATTTGGGTTCTTTTATTTTTTATTTATTTTTATTTATTTATTCATTTGTCCAATACACAAATACATAGGAAGAAAAATAGACATGTGGTAATATATATGAGGGTAAAAGGGAACTTAGAGGAGAGGATACGGAGAGGGGCGGCATACAAATATAATAAATAAAATAAATAAATAAATAAATAAATAAATAAATATATGAAAGGAAGAGAATATATATGATAGGTGAAAGAAAGGAAAGACAATTGGACAGGGGACGAAAGGCACACCAGTGCACTTATGTACGCCCCTTACTGGCCTCTTAGGAACCTGGAGAAGTCAATCGTGGAGAGTCTAAGGGAGAAATGTTGGGGGTTAGGGATTGACACTATTGAGTCCGGTAATGAGTTCCACGCTTCGATAACTCGATTGTTGAAATCATATTTTTTACAGTCAAGTTTGGAGCGGTTCGTATTAAGTTTGAATCTGTTGCGTGCTCTTGTGTTATTGCGGTTGAAGCTGAAGTAGTCATTGACCGGTAGGACGTTGCAGCATATGATCTTGTGGGCAATACTTTACCCTGTGTGCAAGCACAGAATGCTTTGCACATGTGCAGAGGGTAAAAGATCCCAAATGGCGGTGTCGAGGCAGATGGGCGGAGCTTCAATAACTTCAATAACATTTCACCCTGCTTATGACATATCTAGCTTGAAGCCATTGGGGTGATCTAACTTCCGATGTTGCCATGCAGGAAATGAAAATCTGAAGCTTAAAAGAGAGAATATAAGCATGGAATATAAGAAACATGAATATGGAAAAGCTTAACAAATGAAAGATGAAATAATCAACCACATATTAACATCTTAGGCATCTGAAAATGGTGATGGAATTGGACACTTTTAGTCCAAAGATCACATTGTCAGATCATGAAAAACACAAAAGAGATGTCACCTCTTTTATATGAAGGGTATAGTAAGAACAATACTGAAAAACAATGCAATAAATGAACATGTAATATTAATTAGATTTAATGAACACTTACGGCTATAATCCAGGTTTATAGTCCAATCCCTGATGCAGAAGAAAAGGAAGTTGATGAGTTCTGTGGTTAAATTCAGTTTAAAATTCACAGTATATCCAATATACAGTATGCTCCTTGTAGTTGAAGATTGGAATGTCAACTTTGGCAATATTGAGGAGAAAAAAATACTGCTATGATATCATCCCTAGTTCTTTTCTTCATTTGATTAGACATATTCATCCCTAGTTCTTTTCTTCATTTGATTATACATATTATCCTCCAGTTCATTTTGTTGCTCTTCTCTGCACTCTATCTAGAGTATTCACTCTTTTTTTTTTTTTTTTTTGGTATCTTGGTGACCAAAACTGGATTCATAGTTCCAAGTGTGGTCTTACTAATGTAGCCTAGATACTGCATGGGCTTTTTAAAAATAGCTGCAGCTCCCTGTTGCCTGTACTTAAGTGATTATCCACCAGGACACCTAGATCCCTCTCTTAGTCACTGCTGTGGAGGCAGAGGTCATCTATTCTATATCTGTGCATTTAGGTTTTTTCTTGCCTAAACCACTACATTGTATTTTGTTGAATTATAAATTATGTCCAGAAAGCCAAAGCTGTGGTTAACTATTACAAGTTGACAAAATCAAATGCACCTATAGTTTAAAGTGACCAGATCATGAGTTAGGTAAGGCAGGACATCATCAGCGGTGAGGGCGGGGGGAAACGGACGACTGACAAAACTCAAAACGGTCAAAAAAGCTTGCCCGTTCTTCCCCATGAAGACATAGCTGGCGGAGGGTGGCAGCTTCGACGGTGTCCACAAGGCCCCTGTCTTGTAGGCATCGCGGGAGGGCTTGGAGGACCAGAGGGAGACTGCAGTGGGAGTTGTGGGTCCCACAGCATCAGGACAGGTTTGGCCTGTCAGTTTGGGATGTGAAGGCGGCTTGGGTCAGCTTTCTGGCTTGCAGCAAGCTTGCAGCAAGCCCAACAGCAGGAGGGCTGGATGGGCAGGCGAGGGGCATTGTGGTGGCAGCGGTGGGGCGTTGCAGAGCCAGAGCGAGCGACTGAACTGGCTGCCTGAAAAAAGCAGGACTTTTTAACCCTGCTGTTCTATTCGAAAAAAGTTCCTAATGTTATGTTCCCGGGTCACCCTGACCCGGACCGAAAACTCTTCATTTGCAATGCTTATGTTTGGTCTTTTTGAAAGCTTTTTTCACCTGGAAACATGTTTGAACATTTCTGCACACAATGGAATGAAAATTGAACTGAAAAAATTAATCCTTATTGGTTTATTTTGCACATAAATGTGCCTCCCCCCCGTTTTTGTGAAAGTTTTTTCAATTTATGGATAGTTTTGCTTGCAAAATCCATTCTATTTTACTAAAGTTGGTGTGGGATTGGTAGCTTGAACATTTCTGCACACAATGATATGAAAATTGAACTGAGAAAATTAATCCTTATTGGTTTATTTTGCACATAAATGTGCCTCCCCCCCCCGTTTCTGTGACATAGTCTTCACTTTATGGATAGTTTTGCTAGCAGAATACATTCAATTTTGCTAAAGTTGGTGTGGGATTTGTAGCTTGAACATTTCTGAACATAATGATATGAAAATTGAAGTGGAAAAATTGATGCATATTGGTTTATTTTGCATATAAAGTTATTTCAATTTATATAAAATTTATGCTGTTAATTTCAAATTTACATACTTTTTTTTAGTAAAATGGATTTCTTTCATAAAATTAGTTATCTGGCTACAATGTGGTTGATTTTCAAAAGGATATTACAAATATTTCTAGACAAATATGTATGAACAGTGACAATAATGGCACACAGCAAGGCCGGGGGGGGGGTGTCCCTTTTGTGGCAAAAATAAACCAATAAGAACCATTTTTTTCAGTTCATTTACATTTTTCTTATATTCAGAAATGTTCAATTTAGTATATCAAACCTTTTGGGGGAAAATTCCTTAGGGATTTGTAGCCTTAAAAAATAGAAATTGACACGAAATTCAGAAAGGATGGGGGGAGGGGCTTTTTGATCAAAATAAAAATATAAGTCTCAATTTTTCTAGTTCAATTTTCATATCATTATGTTCATAAATGTTCAAACTAGTTTTCCAGTTGAAAAAGTTTTCAAAAATACCAAATTCAAGTACCTAAAAAAAATCATTTTGGTCCGGGTCTATATGACCCGAACAGACTAAACGTGACTTTTTTTTTGCCCAGAAAAAAAAAATTTTCCCCACCCCCACAAATATTTTTTTGATGATCAGCATTGTTAAATTGAGTAAATGAATGCCTAAGATATTAAAAATATTTTGGATTTGAAGCCTGCGTAAATATAAAGTGAAAACGGTTGCAAGCAGCCGAGGGGGGGAGGGAGGCCTTATTTCTGATGTTAAAAAACCAGTAAGAATCATTTTTTTCAGTTCCTTTATATTTTTCTTATATTCAGAAATGTTCAAGGTACCATTCCCACACCAACTCCAGTAAAATAGACTGCATTTTGCAAGCAAAACTATCCATAAATTGAAAAAACTTTCACAAAAACGGGGGGGGAGGCACATTTATGGGCAAAATAAACCAATAAGGATTAATTTTTTCAGTTCAATTTTCATTCCATTGTGTGAAGAAATGTTCAGACTTCTTTCCAAGTGAAAAAAGCTTTCAAAAAGACCAAACATAAGCACTGCAAATGAAGAGTTTTCGGTCCGGGTCAGGGTGACCCGGGAACATAACATTAGGGAGTTTTTTTTTTTCAGCAAGAAAGAAACCTCCCACCCCCAAAAAAAAATTCTCATAGAGAGAACCCCTGAAATGATGAAAAGTCATGAAATTTCAAGTTTCAGATATGCAGGGAAAATTTTTTACAGGGTCTCAAACCTTGATTTCGGGTCTCACAGACCCGAACAGAACAGCAGGGTTTTAAAAACAACGTGGGACACAGGAAAAATTCCTAAAAAGGGGGACTGCCCTGCTAAAAGCGGGACCTCTGGTCACCTTACTATAATTGCATTTTGCCCTCCTAGAGCACTCCAACATTGCAGAGAATGGGTTTCAGAATTCAAGAGTTGTTTAGACAGAGAATTTCCATCTTCCAAGAATTCAACTTAATACCTATTGTCCCTAATCAAGTAATTTCTGTTGAACTTGGCTCCATCCTCTGTTCTTTAAAGGCTTGCAATAACAATTCCATTGCCGCCTCCAATTTGGGAGAAAATTAATAACAGAGTTATGCAGCATCTGCATATTACTGACATCTCATTCCAGATGAAGCCAATACATTGGCTGCTCATTAAAAATTACAAATCTCTTCAATGCTGTTCACCTTGAATACAAATGGAAGAGTTGTCAAGTGAAGTCATTCCAGTAGATGATTCATAAAACATAAGAATGGGTAGTACATTTTTTTCAAGTACGCATAATTCAAAAGCAAAACAAAACAGATCAAGATCTGACTTCACATTGTGTTAGTTTATTGCTGTACTGAGAAAGCCCCATAGTTGTTATAGTAACTGTAAGGTTCCGAGCCTATCCATTTCCAGTTCCCATGGATATTTCAAGGGACCAAAACTTCAAGGTTTTTCAACATTACACTGCAGAATCACTTGAATTCAAAGATGAGAACTATAAATCTGTTTCTTTGATTATAAATAGGTTTCAAAGATAACAATTTGAACATGTTTGTATAAAGAGAAGATTTATATTCTTCAATAAAAACAAATATTAGACAGCAAATGTTTGTTTTCCATACTCTTAGGAAAACCATGAACTAACATATCTCAATCTGTTTCAAATGAATGCTAAAAATTATGTTAAGAGAGTCATTGAAAGATGCATCTTATTTAGAAGGGCCTTAACTGTTCCATGCAACTCTATAAGATTAGTTGCAATCTATGAAAATTTAACACTCAACATGCAATGCAATTATTAAAACATATTATCCTTGGAGATAATAAAAGTTCCACAATGAAGAAGTGTAGAAAGACTAAGAAAAAGAAAAGATAAACTTGCAAAAAAACAAAACAGTGCGAGATACTTTGGAGTCATTTCCAAAGTATCTTCAGCTAAAGGCTGAAATGTCGCAAGAACATTCATTATTATTTTCAGGTACTCTGAGTCTATGGCTTGCAGCAATAAATCCATGCCTGGTTGAATTTAGTTTATTGCTAGGTCTTTAGATATGAATTATTTGAACAACATTTTTTAAATGTGTGGAATCCTTGGTGCTCTTTGAGTTTGGTTACTTCCTTGTAGACATTGCATTACCCAAGTTGTTAAGATCATCAGAACTAGTGAAAGTAGGGTTTGCTTCTTGATTACATATGGTAGCTTGCCCTGAGAGTGCTGGTGAGGTGGGGTATATCCCCCTGGTAGTTCCTTAGTTAGTCTTTTGTTTTCTGCTTGATTGTCCCATTGGTAGTTCCTTGATCAGAGTATTGTTTTCGGTTTCTTTGTCTGGTGTTAATCTCCGCTTATCTGAGGATGTGTCCTGTTCATGTTGTTTCCTCATAACTTCCTTATTGACTCTTTTGAATGCAGTGTAACTTGTGGTTCATTTCTATGTGTCTATTAATGGCTGATTTAGCTGAATACCAAGTTTTTAGGAATTTGCTAGCATATTTGGATTTATCTTAAATAGGTTTAATTTATTATTATAGAGTTTAATATCCCAGCATAGCATGAAACTAAAATTATACTGTAGAAAAAGGGAAATCTCTCTAGGGATATACTGTTGTACCAGAAGATCAACTAGTATCAAAATAAGTCTTATGCAACTAATAATAGCAACTAATAATATTGAACTTTCCCTCTGCTTTATTTATTAGAAACATAGAAACATAGAAACATAGAAGTCTGACAACAGAAAAAGACCTCATGGTCCATCTAGTCTGCCCTTATACTATTTCCTGTATTTTATCTTACAATGGATATATGTTTATCCCAGGCATGTTTAAATTCAGTTATTGTGGATTTATCTACCATGGCTGCTGGAAGTTTGTTCCAAGGATCTACTACTCTTTCAGTAAAATAATATTTTCTCATGTTGCTTTTGATCTTTCCTCCAACTAACTTCAGATTGTGTCCCCTTGTTCTTGTGTTCTCTTTCCTATTAAAAACACTTCCCTCCTGGACCTTATTTAACCCTTTAACATATTTAAATGTTTCAATCATGTCCCCCCTTTTCCTTCTGTCCCCAAGACTATACAAATTGAGTTCATTAAGTCTTTCCTGATAAGTTTTATGCTTAAGACCTTCCACCATTCTTGTAGCCCATCTTTGGACCTGTTCAATTTTGTCAATATCATTTTGTAGGTGAGGTCTCCAGAACTGAACACAGTATTCCAAATATATATAGCGGGATCATAATCTCCCTCTTCCTATTAAGGGACAATTTTATTTAACCTTTATGGGGAAAAAAAAAATTAAGAACTTCAGCATTAAACTTTTACTCAAATTCATGAGTAAAAAATGATAGCTAGGTATATAAATCTAATAAATTAAGAGTCACGTTGTGGAAAGAGCATTGTCCACCGGTTAATACTTACTTTTCAGTATCATCACTAGAGCAAGGAGAGAAAAAAATAGACCAGTTTCATTATTAGATAATTTATATTCCATGGCAATAGGGCCAACTATGAATGCCAGTCAGAAATCGTCGTAATTATTTTTCAAACTAGACTTATTCATTGCAACTGACATTCTGAGGAAATGTTATTTTAGGGAATATAGGAGAAAATCCATCCAATTATTTTCTAATATCTCCTAATCCCCCCTCCCAAATTTTTAGATTCTTTTCCACCCAGATAGAGATCATTTTCCTTTCATGCCAGACTACTTGATATAATGGAAAATAGGCAAGGTGACCAGTGGTAATTTTCAATTAGATAATAAAATAAGGTTGATTCAACCCTTTCTAATTTGTCTAGATTAGCGTTGGTCTGCCAATTTAAGTACATAATTCAGAGTGTAAGTATTATTTTCTAAATGCATACTATTATAAACTATAAATAACTCCAATTTTAAGGCCTTATTGGTTTTTTTAAAATTAAACTTTCAAATTTTGTCATTTGACTGCCAAATTTTAGCATTGGCCTGCCAATTTAAGTACTCCTTACATAATTCAGAGTCTAAGTATTATTTTCTAAATGCATAGGATTACATACTACAAGTAACTCCAATTTTAAGGCCATTGGTTTTTTTAAAAATAATTTGTAATTAAACTTTCAAAATTTGTCATTCACATTTCATTTTTGTCCCTTCTTTTGCAATCTTTCTTTAATGATTCTATTCCACCATTGCTTCAATATAAATGTAACTCTTGTTCCACAGGGATTATCCTGCAGTGAATTAGCTGTGACAGGTAGTTCCATGGCAAATTGGCCATGGCAAGTTGGCTACCATGAGTTGTCCTAGACTCCTGTCAGGAAGCCTTTCTTCTTGTACTTCATGAATCTTCATGAACAATGCAAAGCTTTATGCTGGAGAAACTTCATTTTTGTGAGGGACTGTTTGATTCTTTGAATACTATGGAAAACTTTGAATGCTACCAGATTTTACTTATGACTTTTTTAATGCCACTAGTTAACTTGCTGGAAATGAAACCCCTCTATCCCTTTCCAAAAGGAAATGCAGGACAGATTCGATCTCCTTACCTTCCTGATATGCATATTAATTAAATCTCAGGGTGAAAAGGAAATCTGATTAGATTACAAGATTGTTTGGAGATTCCAATGAATCAGTAATCAAAGTTCAAGAAACATAACAGATGATAGGAAGCTGCAGCAAATCCTGGATTTTACAGATTCCATTGCTTAAGCTAAATAGAAATAACCAAATGGAACAATATGACATATGGAATCTGTGACATGTAGCATGTGCATCCTATTTTTAACATAAAGGCTGCTGATCAGGATATTTTCCATATGTTTCTTTGTTTTATTCCTTTTTCATTTTTATTTCCTGGTTGATGTTCAGCATTCCTTGAGCATGATCGACGAGTCTACGGAGATGGGCGGCATACAAATCTAATAAATAATAATAAAATAATAATAATAATAATAATAATAATCAGAATTTTGATCAGGGTGTGAGAGAATTGGTTTTTTTTATTGTCATTATTGTCCATAAGACCTCAAATTTGTCCATGCATCCTTATTCATCTTTTCATTTATCAATACTCCTCACAGTCACTAGTAGTAGTTTTTCTATTAAATTTAGAAAATCTTGTAATTTTTATTTTAAGCCACAAATAATGGTTACAGATTGTTGTATAATTGTATAATTATACAATTGTATGCAGTGTTCCCTCGATTTTCGCAGGTTCGAACTTCGCGAAAAGTCTATACAGTGGTCCCTCGATCATCGCGAGGGTTCCGTTCCAGGACCCCTCGCGATGATCGATTTGTCGCGAAGTAGCGGTGCGGAAGTAAAAACACCATCTGCGCATGCGCAGATGGTTTTTTTATTTCCACCGCAGCAGCGAGGAGCCGAAGATTGGGTTTCCCCGCCGCCTCGCTGCTGCTGCTTGTCCGCGCGCGTGCCGCCCGCCCCCCCCCCCGCGCTGTTGCTGGGGCCGCTTCTCAGCTGAGAAGCGGCCCTGGGGTTTCCCCCCCCGCGCGCGCGTGCCGCCCACCCACCGCGCTGTTGCTGGGGCCGCTTCTCAGCTGAGAAGCGGCCCTGGGGTTTCCCCCCCCGCGCGCGCGTGCCGCCCACCCCCCGCGCTGTTGCTGGGGCCGCTTCTCAGCTGAGAAGCGGCCCTGGGGTTTCCCCCCCGCGCGCGCGTGCCGCCCACCCCCCGCGCTGTTGCTGGGGCCGCTTCTCAGCTGAGAAGCGGCCCTGGGGTTTCCCCCCCGCGCGGCGCGTGCCGCCCACCCCCGCGCTGTTGCTGGGGCCGCTTCTCAGCTGAGAAGCGGCCCTGGGGTTTCCCCCCCGCGCGCGCGTGCCGCCCACCCCCCGCGCTGTTGCTGGGGCCGCTTCTCAGCTGAGAAGCGGCCCTGGGGTTTCCCCCCCCGCGCCGCGAGCGTGCCGCCCGCCCCCCCGCGCTGTTGCTGGGGCCGCTTCTCAGCTGAGAAGCAGCCCTGGGGTTTCCCCGCGCGCGCGCGCGCGCCGCCCGCCCCCCCACGCTGTTGCTGGGGCCGCTTCTCAGCTGAGAAGCAGCCCTGGGGTTTCCCCGCGCGCGCGCGCGCGCCGCCCGCCCCCCCCACGCTGTTGCTGGGGCCGCTTCTCAGCTGAGAAGCAGCCCTGGGGTTTCCCCGCGCGCGCGCGCGCGCCGCCCGCCCCCCCACGCTGTTGCTGGGGCCGCTTCTCAGCTGAGAAGCAGCCCTGGGGTTTCCCCGCGCGCCAGCGCGCGCGCCGCCCGCCCCCCCACGCTGTTGCTGGGGCCGCTTCTCAGCTGAGAAGCAGCCCTGGGGTTTCCCCGCGCGTGCGCGCGCGCCGCCCGCCCCCCCCACGCTGTTGCTGGGGCCGCTTCTCAGCTGAGAAGCAGCCCTGGGGTTTCCCCGCGCGCGCGCGCGCGCCGCCCGCCCCCCCACGCTGTTGCTGGGGCCGCTTCTCAGCTGAGAAGCAGCCCTGGGGTTTCCCCGCGCGCGCGCGCGCCGCCCGCCCCCCCACGCTGTTGCTGGGGCCGCTTCTCAGCTGAGAAGCAGCCCTGGGGTTTCCCCGCGCGCGCGCGCGCGCCGCCCGCCCCCCCCACGCTGTTGCTGGGGCCGCTTCTCAGCTGAGAAGCAGCCCTGGGGTTTCCCCCCGCGCGCGCGTGCCGCCCGCCCCCCGCGCTGTTGCTGGGGCCGCTTCTCAGCTGAGAAGCGGCCCTGGGGTTTCCCCGCGCGTGTGCCGCCCACCCGCCCACGCCATTGCTCGCGCCTTACCGGGGCAAGAGGGGGAAGACCCAGGGAAGCCTCTGCCCGGCGGGGAAACTCCACCATCTACGCATGCGTGGAAGGGCACGCATGCACAGATGGTGGAGTTTACTTCCGGGTTGAAAACTCGCGATATAGCGTTTCGCGAAGATCGAGATCGCGAAACTCGAGGGACCACTGTACCACGGTTTTTCAAAAATATTAATTAAAAAATACTTCGCAGTTATTTCCCCTATACCACGGTTTTTCCCGCCTGATGATGTCATATGTCACTGCCAAACATACATCTGCCTTTAATAAATATATTTTTTAATAAACTTTAATAAATAAACATGGTGAGTAATAATCTAAGAGGTTGCTAAGGGAATGGGAAATCACAATTTAGGGGTTTAAAGTGTTAAAGGTGTATTTACTTCCTCATCTCTACTTCGTGGAAATTCGACTTTCGCGGGCGGTCTCGGAACGCATCCCCGCGAAAAGTGAGGGAACACTGTAATTGTATAATTATATCAGATCCAAGTGACTTCTCATAAATAAGTCTTAAAGGTCACTAAATTTACCATGTGTCAAAAGAATAACCAAGAATCAAAATCACTTGGATCAGTAACACTTTAGAAAGGGTTAGTACAGCCACATCTGGAATACTGTATTCACCTTT